>NC_091879.1:5172935-5477151 GCF_019399895.1 Cardiocondyla obscurior | reverse complement strand
TTTTGAAAATCTGGCAACGTGACGTCGTGCGGTGACGTCAGCAGATGCCCACGTGACCATTTTCAGCGTTCTACCTTCACCAGAAGCAAAATATTGACAAAAACAAAAAAAAATTTTTTGAAAATCTGACAACGTATCGTGCGGTGACGTCAGCAGATGCCCACGTGACTATTTTCAGCGTTCTACTTTCTCCAGAAGCGAAGATATTGACAAAAACAAAAAAAATTTTGAAAATCTGGCAACGTGACGTCGTGCGGTGACGTCAGCAGATGCCCACGTGACAATTTTCAGCGTTCTACCTTTCAGAAGCAGAGATATTGACAAAAACGAAAAAAAAAATTTTTGAAAATCTGACAACGTACATCGTGCGGTGACGTCAGCAGATGCCCACGTGACAATTTTCAGCGTTCTACCTTTTCCAGAAGCGAATATTGACAAAAACAAAAAAATTTTTGAAAATCTGACAACGTATCATCGTGCGGTGACGTCAGCAGATGCCCACGTGACCATTTTTAGCGTTCTACCTTCTCCAGAACAGAGATATTGACGAAAAACAAAAAAAATTTTTGAAAATCTGACAACGTACGTCGTGCGGTGACGTCAGCAGATGCCCACGTGACTATTTTCAGCGTTCTACTTTCACCAGAAGCAGAGATATTGACAAAAAACAAAAAAAAATTTTTGAAAATCTGGCAAAAAATCATCGTGCGGTGACGTCAGCAATGCCCACGTGACCATTTTCAGCGTTCTACTTCCACCAGAAGCAGAGATATTGACAAAAACAAAAAAATTTTTGAAAATCTGGCAACGTATCATTGTGCGGTGACGTCAGCAGATGCCCACGTGACCATTTTCAGCGTTCTACCTTCACCAGAAGCAAAGATATTGACAAAAACAAAAAAATTTTTAAAATCTGGCAACGTATCATCGTGCGGTGACGTCAGCAGATGCCCACGTGACTATTTTCAGCGTTCTACCTTCACCAGAAGCAGAGATATTGACAAAAAACAAAAAAAAAATTTTGAAAATCTGGCAACAAATCTTCGTGCGGTGACGTCAGCAGATGCCCACGTGACCATTTTCAGCGTTCTACTTTCACCAGAACAGAGATATTGACAAAAAACAAAAAAAAAATTTTGAAAATCTGACAACTAATCTTCGTGCGGTGACGTCAGCAGATGCCCACGTGACTATTTTCAGCGTTTACTTTTCCAGAGGCAAAGATATTGACAAAAAACAAAAAAAAATTTTGAAAATCTGACAACAAATCATTGTGCGGTGACGTCAGCAGATGCCCACGTGACCATTTTCAGCGTTCTACTTCACCAGAAGCAGAAATATTGACAAAAAACGAAAAAAAAATTTTGAAAATCTGGCAACGAATCTTCGTGCGGTGACGTCAGCAGATGCCCACGTGACCATTTTCAGCGTTCTACTTTACCAGAAGCAGAGATATTGACAAAAAACGAAAAAAAATTTTGAAAATCTGGCAACGTATCTTCGTGCGGTGACGTCAGCAGATGCCCACGTGACTATTTTCAGCGTTCTACCTTTCACCAGAAGCAGAGATATTGACAAAAACAAAAATTTTTAAAATTTGGCAACAAATCTTTGTGCGGTGACGTCAGCAGATGCCCACGTGACCATTTTCAGCGTTCTACCTTCACCAGAAGCAGAGATATTGACAAAAACGAAAAAAAATTTTTAAAATCTGGCAACGTATCATTGTGCGGTGACGTCAGCAGATGCCCACGTGACTATTTTCAGCGTTCTACTTTCACCAGAAACAAAGATATTGACAAGAAACGAAAAAAAAAATTTTGAAAATCTGGCAACAAATCTTCGTGCAATGACGTCAGCAGATGCCCACGTGACCATTTTCAGCGTTCTACCTTCACCAGAAGCAGAGATATTGACAAAAAACAAAAAAAAAATTTTTGAAAATCTGGCAAAGAATCATCGTGCGGTGACGTCAGCAAATGCCCACGTGACCATTTTCAGCGTTCTACCTTCACCAGAAGCAAAGATATTGACAAAAAACAATAAAAAAATTTTTGAAAATCTGGCAACGAATCTTGTGCGGTGACGTCAGCATGCCCACGTGACTATTTTCAGCGTTCTACTTTCACCGAGCAGAGATATTGACAAAAAACAAAAAATTTTGAATTTGGCAACTAATCATCGTGCGGTGACGTCAGCAGATGCCCACGTGACCTTTTTCAGCGTTCTACTTTCCAGGCAAAGATATTGACAAAAAACAAAAAAAAATTTTTGAAAATCTGGCAACGAATCTTCGTGCGGTGACGTCAGCAGATGCCCACGTGACCATTTTCAGCGTTCTACCTTTTTCAGAAGCAAAGATATTGACAAAAAACAAAAAAAAATTTTGAAAATCTGGCAACAAATCATTGTGCGGTGACGTCAGCAGATGCCCACGTGACCATTTTCAGCGTTCTACTTCACCAGGGCAAAGATATTGACAAAAAACGAAAAAACAATTTTGAAAATTTGGCAACGAATTTTCGTGCGGTGACGTAAGCAGATGCTCACGTGACTATTTTCTGCGTTCTACCTTCACCAGAAGCAAAGATATTGACAAAAAACAAAAAAAAAATTTTTGAAAATTTGGCAACGAATCATCGTGCGGTGACGTCAGCAGATGCCCACGTGACCATTTTCAGCGTTTACTTCCAGAAAAAAGATATTGACAAAAACAAAAAAATTTTTTGAAAATCTGGCAACGTATCATTGTGCGGTGACGTCAGCAGATGCCCACGTGACTATTTTCAGCGTTCTACCTTCACCAGAGGCAGAGATATTGACAAAAAAAAAAAAAATTTTGAAAATCTGGCAACGAATCTTTGTGCGGTGACGTCAGCAGATGCCCACGTGACCATTTTCAGCGTTCTACTTCACCAGAAGCAAAGATATTGACAAAAACGAAAAAAATTTTTGAAAATCTGGCAACATCATTGTGCGGTGACGTCAGCAGATGCCCACGTGACTATTTTCAGCGTTCTACTTCTCCAGAAGCAGAGATATTGACAAAAACAAAAAAAAATTTTGAAAATTTGGCAACGAATCTTCGTGCGGTGACGTCAGCAGATGCCCACGTGACCATTTTCAGCGTTCTACTTCCACCAGAAGCAAAGATATTGACAAAAACGAAAAAAATTTTTCAAAATCTGGCAACGTATCATTGTGCGGTGACGTCAGCAAATGCCCACGTGACTATTTTCAGCGTTCTACTTTCACCAGAAACAGAGATATTGACAAAAAACAAAAAAAAATTTTTGAAAATCTGGAAACAAATCTTCGTGCGGTGACGTCAGCAGATGCCCACGTGACCATTTTCAGCGTTCTACTTTCACCAGAAGCAGAGATATTGACAAAAACAAAAAAAAATTTTGAAAATCTGGCAACAAATCTTCGTGCGGTGACGTCAGCAGATGCCCACGTGACTATTTTCAGCGTTCTACTACCAGAAGCAGAGATATTGACAAAAACGAAAAAAAAATTTTTGAAAATCTGGCAACGAATCTTCGTGCGGTGACGTCAGCAGATGCCCACGTGACCATTTTCAGCGTTCTACTTCCACCAGAAGCAGAATTATTGAACAAAAACAAAAATTTTAAAATCTGGCAAAAATCATCGTGCGGTGACGTCAGCAAATGCCCACGTGACCATTTTCAGCGTTCTACCTTCACCAGAAGCAGAGATATTGACAAAAAACGAAAAAAAAATTTTTGAAAATCTGGCAACAAATCTTCGTGCGGTGACGTCAGCAGATGCCCACGTGACCATTTTCAGCGTTCTACCTTCACCAGAAGCAAAGATATTGACAAAAAACAAAAAAAAATTTTGAAAATCTGGCAACGTATCATCGTGCGGTGACGTCAGCAGATGCCCACGTGACCAATTTTCAGCGTTCTACTCTCACCAGAAGCAGAGATACAAAAAAACAAAAAAAAAATTTTGAAAATCTGGCAACGTATCATGTGCGGTGACGTCAGCAGATGCCCACGTGACCATTTTCAGCGTTCTATTTCTTCAAGGCAGAAATATTGACAAAAACAAAAAAAATTTTTGAAAATCTGGCAACGTACGTCGTGCGGTGACGTCAGCAGATGCCCACGTGACCATTTTCAGCGTTCTACCTTCACCAGAAGCAGAAATATTGACAAAAAACAAAAAAATTTTGAAAATCTGGCAAATCTTCGTGCGGTGACGTCAGCAGATGCCCACGTGACCATTTTCAGCGTTCTACTCTCACCAGAAGCAAAGATATTGACAAAAACGAAAAAAAAATTTTTGAAAATCTGGCAACGAATCTTCGTGCGGTGACGTCAGCAGATGCCCACGTGACCATTTTCAGCGTTCTACCTTTCCAGAAGCAAAGATATTGACAAAAAACAAAAAAAAATTTTTGAAAATCTGGCAACGAATCATCGTGCGGTGACGTCAGCAGATGCCCACGTGACCATTTTCAGCGTTCTACTTTCACCAGAAGCAAAGATATTGACAAAAACGAAAAAAATTTTTTAAAAATCTGGCAACGTATCATTGTGCGGTGACGTCAGCAGATGCCCACGTGACTATTTTCAGCGTTCTACCTTCTCCAGAAGCAGAGATATTGACAAAAAACAAAAAAAAATTTTTGAAAATCTGGCAACGAATCATCGTGCGGTGACGTCAGCAGATGCCCACGTGACCATTTTCAGCGTTCTACCTTCACCAGAAGCAGAGATATTGACAAAAAACAAAAAAAAAATTTTGAAAATCTGGCAACAAATCTTCGTGCGGTGACGTCAGCAAATGCCCACGTGACCATTTTCAGCGTTCTACCTTCTCCAGAAGCAGAGATATTGACAAAAACGAAAAAAAAATTTTTGAAAATCTGGCAACGTACGTCGTGCGGTGACGTCAGCAGATGCCCACGTGACCATTTTCAGCGTTCTATTCTCTTCAGAGGCAGAGATATTGACAAAAACAAAAAAAATTTTGAAAATTTGGCAACGAATCATCGTGCGGTGACGTCAGCAGATGCCCACGTGACTATTTTCAGCGTTCTACTTCACCAGAAGCAGATATTGACAAAAAACAAAAAAAAATTTTGAAAATCTGGCAACGAATCTTCGTGCGGTGACGTCAGCAGATGCCCACGTGACCATTTTCAGCGTTCTACTTTCACCAGAAGCAGAGATATTGACAAAAAACAAAAAAAAAATTTTGAAAATCTGGCAACGTAATCATCGTGCGGTGACGTCAGCAGATGCCCACGTGACCATTTTCAGCGTTCTACTTTCACCAGAAGCAAAGATATTGACAAAAACAAAAAAAAATTTTGAAAATCTGGCAACAAATTTTCGTGCGGTGACGTCAGCAGATGCCCACGTGACCATTTTCAGCGTTCTACTTCACCAGAAGCAAAGATATTGAAAAAAACGAAAAAAAATTTTTGAAAATCTGGCAACGAATCTTCGTGCGGTGACGTCAGCAGATGCCCACGTGACTTTTCAGCGTTCTACTTTCACCAGAAGCAGAGATATTGACAAAAAACAAAAAAAAAATTTTTGAAAATCTGGCAACGAATCTTCGTGCGGTGACGTCAGCAAATGCCCACGTGACCATTTTTAGCGTTCTACCTTCACCAGAAGCAGAGATATTGACAAAAAACAAAAAAGAAATTTTTTAAAATCTGGCAACAAATCTTCGTGCGGTGACGTCAGCAAATGCTTATGTGACTATTTTCAGCGTTCTATCTTCTCCAGAGGCAGAGATATTGACAAAAAAAAAAAAATTTTTCAAAATCTGGCAACGTATCATTGTGCGGTGACGTCAGCATATGCCCACGTGACTATTTTCAGCGTTCTACCTTCACGAGAAGCAAAGATATTGACAAAAAACAAAAAAAGAATTTTTGAAAATCTGGCAACAAATTTTCGTGCGGTGACGTCAGCAGATGTCCACGTGACCATTTTCAGCGTTCTACCTTCACCAGAAGCAAAGATATTGACAAAAAACAAAAAAAGAATTTTTGAAAATCTGGCAAAAAATCATCGTGCGGTGACGTCAGCAGATGCCCACGTGACCATTTTCAGCGTTCTACCTTCACCAGAAGCAGAGATATTGACAAAAAACAAAAAAAAAATTTTTGAAAATCTGGCAACAATCATTGTGCGGTGACGTCAGCATGATGCCCACGTGACTATTTTCAGCGTTCTACTTTCACCAGAGCAGAGATATTGAAAAAAACGAAAAAAAATTTTTGAAAATCTGGCAACGAATCATCGTGCGGTGACGTCAGCAGATGCCCACGTGACTATTTTCAGCGTTCTACTCTCACGAAGCAGAGATATTGACAAAAACAAAAAAAAATTTTGAAAATCTGGCAACGTATCATTGTGCGGTGACGTCAGCAGATGCCCACGTGACAATTTTCAGCGTTCTACCTTCACCAGAAGCAAAGATATTGACAAAAAACGAAAAAAATTTTTGAAATCTGGCAACGTATCATTGTGCGGTGACGTCAGCAGATGCCCACGTGACTATTTTCAGCGTTCTACCTCCACCAGAAGCAGAGATATTGACAAAAAACGAAAAAAAATTTTTTGAAAATCTGGCAACAAATCTTCGTGCGGTGACGTCAGCAGATGCCCACGTGACCATTTTCAGCGTTCTACCTTCACCAGAAGCAGATATTGACAAAAAACAAAAAAATTTTTTGAAAATCTGGCAACGTATCATTCGTGCGGTGACGTCAGCAGATGCCCACGTGACTATTTTCAGCGTTCTATTTTCACCAGAAGCAAAGATATTGACAAAAACAAAAAAATTTTGAAAATCTGGCAACGAATCTTCGTGCGGTGACGTCAGCAGATGCCCACGTGACCATTTTCAGCGTTCTACTTTCACCAGAAGCAAAGATATTGACAAAAAAAAAAATTTTGAAAATCTGGCAACGAATCTTTGTGCGGTGACGTCAGCAGATGCCCACGTGACCATTTTCAGCGTTCTATCTTCACCAGAAGCAGAGATATTGACAAAAACGAAAAAAAATTTTTGAAAATCTGGCAACGAATCTTCGTGCGGTGACGTCAGCAGATGCCCACGTGACCATTTTCAGCGTTCTACCTTCACCAGAAGCAGAGATATTGAAAAAAAACAAAAAAAAATTTTTGAAAATCTGGCAACGAATCTTCGTGCGGTGACGTCAGCAGATGCCCACGTGACCATTTTCAGCGTTCTACTTCACCAGAAAGAGATATTGACAAAAAACAAAAAAAAATTTTGAAAATCTGGCAAAAATCATCGTGCGGTGACGTCAGCAGATGCCCACGTTACTATTTTCAGCGTTCTACCTTCTCCAGAGGCAGAGATATTGACAAAAAACAAAAAAAAAATTTTGAAAATCTGGCAACGTATCATTGTGCGGTGACGTCAGCAGATGCCCACGTGACTATTTTCAACGTTCTACTTTCACCAGAAGCAAAGATATTGACAAAAAACAAAAAAAAATTTTTGAAAATCTGGCAACGAATTTTCGTGCGGTGACGTCAGCAGATGCCCACGTGACCATTTTTAGCGTTTTACCTTCACTAGAAGCAAAGATATTGACAAAAAACAAGAAAAGAATTTTTGAAAATCTGGCAACGAATCATCGTGCGGTGACGTCAGCAGATGCCCACGTGATTATTTTCAGCGTTTTACCTTCACCAAAAGCAGAGATATTGACAAAAACGATAAAAAATTTTTAAAATCTGGCAACGTATCATTGTGCGGTGACGTCAGCAGATGCCCACGTGACTATTTTCAGCGTTCTACCTTCACCAGAAGCAGAGATATTGACAAAAAACGATAAAAAAATTTTTCAAAATCTGGCAACGTATCATTGTGCGGTGACGTCAGCAGATGCCCACGTGACTATTTTCAGCGTTCTACCTTCACCAGAAGCAAAGATATTGACAAAAAACAAAAAAAAATTTTTGAAAATCTGGCAACGAATCTTTGTGCGGTGACGTCAGCAGATGCCCACGTGACCATTTTCAGCGTTCTACTTCCACCAGAAGCAGAAATATTGACAAAAACGAAAAAAAAATTTTGAAAATCTGGCAACGTATCGTGTGCGGTGACGTCAGCAGATGCCCACGTGACTATTTTCAGCGTTCTACCTTCACCAGAAGCAAAGATATTGACAAAAAACAAAAAAAAATTTTTGAAAATCTGGCAACGAATCTTCGTGCGGTGACGTCAGCAGATGCCCACGTGACCATTTTCAGCGTTCTACTTCACCAGAAGCAAGATATTGACAAAAAAAAAAAAATTTTGAAAATCTGGCAACGTATCATTGTGCGGTGACGTCAGCAGATGCCCACGTGACTATTTTCAGCGTTCTACCTTCACAGAAGGGAATATTGACAAAAAACGAAAAAAATTTTTGAAAATCTGGCAACAAATCTTCGTGCGGTGACGTCAGCAGATGCCCACGTGACCATTTTCAGCGTTCTACTTCCACCAGAAGCAAAGATATTGACAAAAACGAAAAAAAAATTTTTGAAAATCTGGCAACGAATCATCGTGCGGTGACGTCAGCAATGCCCACGTGACTATTTTCAGCGTTCTACCTTCTCCAGAAACAGATATTGACAAAAAACAAAAAAAAATTTTTAAAATCTGGCAACGTATCATTGTGCGGTGACGTCAGCAAATGCCCACGTGACTATTTTCAGCGTTCTATTTTCACCAGAAGCAAAAATATTGACAAAAAACAAAAAAAAATTTTTTAATCTGGCAACGAATCTTCGTGCGGTGACGTCAGCATGCCCACGTGACCATTTTCAGCGTTCTACCTTCAGAGGCGAGATATTGACAAAAACGAAAAAAAATTTTGAAAATCTGGCAACGTGACGTCGTGCGGTGACGTCAGCAGATGCCCACGTGACCATTTTCAGCGTTCTACACCCTCCAGAAGCGAGATATTGACAAAAACAAAAAAATTTTTGAAAATCTGACAACGTGACGTCGTGCGGTGACGTCAGCAGATGCCCACGTGACCATTTTCAGCGTTCTACCTTCTCCAGGGCAGAGATATTGACAAAAAACAAAAAAATTTTTGATTTGACAACGTGACGTCGTGCGGTGACGTCAGCAGATGCCCACGTGACCATTTTCAGCGTTCTACCTTCTCCAGGGCAGAGATATTGACAAAAAACAAAAAAATTTTTGAAAATCTGGCAACGTGACGTCGTGCGGTGACGTCAGCAGATGCCCACGTGACCATTTTCAGCGTTCTACCTTCTCCAGAAGCAGAGATATTGACAAAAACAAAAAAATTTTTAAAATCTGGCAACGTGACGTCGTGCGGTGACGTCAGCAGATGCCCACGTGACCATTTTCAGCGTTCTACCTCCAGAAGCAGAGATATTGACAAAAAACAAAAAAAATTTTGAAAATCTGGCAACGTACGTCGTGCGGTGACGTCAGCAGATGCCCACGTGACTATTTTCAGCGTTCTACCCCTTCCAGAAACAGAGATATTGACAAAAAACAAAAAAATTTTTGAAAATCTGGCAACGTGACATCGTGCGGTGACGTCAGCAGATGCCCACGTGACCATTTTTAGCGTTCTACCTTCACCAGAAGCAGAGATATTGACAAAAAACAAAAAAAAATTTTGAAAATCTGGCAAACGTACGTCGTGCGGTGACGTCAGCAGATGCCCACGTGACCATTTTCAGCGTTCTACCTTCTCCAGAAGCAAAGATATTGACAAAAACAAAAAAAATTTTTAAAATCTGGCAACGTACATCGTGCGGTGACGTCAGCAGATGCCCACGTGACCATTTTCAGCGTTCTATTCTTTCCAGAAGCGAAAATATTGACAAAAACAAAAAAAAAATTTTGAAAATCTGGCAACGTATCATTGTGCGGTGACGTCAGCAGATGCCCACGTGACAATTTTCAGCGTTCTACTTTCACCAGAAGCAGAGATATTGACAAAAAACGAAAAAAAATTTTTAAAATCTGGCAACGTATCATTGTGCGGTGACGTCAGCAGATGCCCACGTTACTATTTTCAGCGTTCTACCTTCACCAGAAGCAAAGATATTGACAAAAAACAAAAAAAAAATTTTGAAAATCTGGCAACAAATCTTCGTGCGGTGACGTCAGCAGATGCCCACGTGACCATTTTCAGCGTTCTACCTTCACCAGAAGCAGAGATATTGACAAAAAAAAAAAAATTTTTTGAAAATCTGGCAACGATCATCGTGCGGTGACGTCAGCAGATGTCCACGTGACCATTTTCAGCGTTCTACTTCCACCAGAAGCAGAGATATTGACAAAAAACAAAAAAAAAATTTTGAAAATCTGGCAACAAATCTTTGTGCGGTGACGTCAGCAGATGCCCACGTGACTATTTTCAGCGTTCTACTTTAACCAGAGGCAGAGATATTGACAAAAAACAAAAAAAAAATTTTTGAAAATCTGGCAACGAATCTTCGTGCGGTGACGTCAGCAAATGCCCACGTGACTATTTTCAGCGTTCTACCTTCACCAGAAGCAGAGATATTGACAAAAAACGATAAAAAAATTTCTCAAAATCTGGCAACGTATCATTGTGCGGTGACGTCAGCAGATGCCCACGTGACCATTTTCAGCGTTCTACATCCGCCAGAAACAAAGATACTGACAATAAACAATAAAAAAATTTTGAAAATCTGGCAACGAATCTTCGTGCGGTGACGTCAACAAATGCCCACGTGACTATTTTCAGCGTTCTACCTTCACCAGAAGCAGAGATATTGACAAAAAACAAAAAAAAATTTTTCAAAATCTGGCAACGTATCATTGTGCGGTGACGTCAGCAGATGCCCACGTGACTATTTTCAGCGTTCTACCTTCACCAGAAGCAGAGATATTGACAAAAAACGAAAAAAAAATTTTTGAAAATCTGGCAACGTATCATTGTGCGGTGACGTCAGCAGATGCCCACGTGACATTTTCAGCGTTCTACCTTCACCAGAAGCAAAGATATTGACAAAAAACGAAAAAAATTTTTGAAAATCTGTTTTCAACGTTCTACCTTCACCAGAAACGAGATATTGACAAAAACGAAAAAAATTTTTAAAATCTGGCAACGTATCATGTGCGGTGACGTCAGCAGATGCCCACGACTATTTTCAGCGTTCTATTTCACCAGAAACAGAAGATATTGACAAACGAAAAAATTTAAAATCTGGCAACGTATCATTGTGCGGTGACGTCAGCAGATGCCCACGTGACATTTTCAGCGTTCTACCTTCACAGAAGCAGAGATATTGACAAAAAACGAAAAAAATTTTTTGAAAATCTGGCAACGTAACATTGTGCGGTGACGTCAGCAGATGCCCACGTGACTATTTTCAGCGTTCTACCTTCACCAGAAGCAGAGATATTGACAAAAAACAAAAAAAAATTTTTGAAAATCTGGCAACGAATCTTCGTGCGGTGACGTCAGCAGATGCCCGTGACATTTTCAGCGTTCTACCTTAAAGCAAAGATATTGACAAAAAACGAAAAAAAAATTTTTGAAATTTGGCAACATCATTGTGCGGTGACGTCAGCAGATGCCCACGTGACTATTTTCAGCGTTCTACTACCAGAAGCAAGATATTGACAAAAAACAAAAATTTTTTGAAAATCTGGCAACAAATCTTCGTGCGGTGACGTCAGCAGATGCCCACGTGACCATTTTCAGCGTTCTACTTTCACCAGAAGCAGAGATATTGACAAAAAACGAAAAAAAAATTTTTGAAAATCTGGCAACGTATCATTGTGCGGTGACGTCAGCAGATGCCCACGTGACTATTTTCAGCGTTTTACTTTCACCAGAAGCAAAGATATTGACAAAAAACAAAAAAATTTTTTTAATCTGGCAACGAATCTTCGTGCGGTGACGTCAGCAGATGCCCACGTGACATTTTCAGCGTTCTACCTTCACCAGAAGCAGAGATATTGACAAAAACGAAAAAAATTTTTTGAAAATCTGGCAACAAATCTTCGTGCGGTGACGTCAGCAGATGCCCACGTGACCATTTTCAGCGTTCTACCTTCACCAGAAGCGAAGATATTGACAAAAACAAAAAAATTTTTGAAAATCTGGCAACGCATCGTGCGGTGACGTCAGCAGATGCCCACGTGACCATTTTCAGCGTTCTACTTCACCAGAGGCAGAAATATTGACAAAAACAAAAAAAAATTTTTGAAAATCTGGCAACGTATCATCGTGCGGTGACGTCAGCAGATGCCCACGTGACTATTTTCAGCGTTCTACTTTTCCAGAAGCAGAAGATATTGACAAAAAACGAAAAAAATTTTGAAAATCTGGCAACGTATCATTGTGCGGTGACGTCAGCAGATGCCCACGTGATATTTTCAGCGTTCTACCTTCACCAGAAGCAGAGATATTGACAAAAAACAAAAAAAAATTTTTGAAAATCTGGCAACAAATCATCGTGCGGTGACGTCAGCAGATGCCCACGTGACTATTTTCAGCGTTCTATCTTCACCAGAAACAGAGATATTGACAAAAAACAAAAAAAAAATTTTTGAAAATCTGGCAACGAATCATTGTGCGGTGACGTCAGCAGATGCCCACGTGACCATTTTCAGCGTTCTACCTTCACCAGAAACAAAGATATTGACAAAAAACGAAAAAATTTTTAAAATCTGGCAACAAATCATTGTGCGGTGACGTCAGCAGATGCCCACGTGACCATTTTCAGCGTTTTACCTTCACCAGAAGCAAAGATATTGACAAAAAACGAAAAAAGAATTTTTTAAAATCTGGCAACGTATCATTGTGCGGTGACGTCAGCAGATGCCCACGTGACTATTTTCAGCGTTCTACCTTCACCAGAAGCAGAGATATTGACAAAAAACGAAAAAAAATTTTTGAAAATCTGGCAACAAATCTTCGTGCGGTGACGTCAGCAGATGCCCACGTGACTATTTTCAGCGTTCTACCTTAACCAGAGGCAGAGATATTGACAAAAAACAAAAAAAAATTTTTGAAAATGGCAACGTATCATTCGTGCGGTGACGTCAGCAGATGCCCACGTGACTATTTTCAGCGTTCTATTTTCACCAGAGGCAAAGATATTGACAAAAAACAAAAAAAAATTTTTGAAAATCTGGCAACGAATCTTCGTGCGGTGACGTCAGATGCCCACGTGACCATTTTCAGCGTTCTACTTTCACCAGACAAAGATATTGACAAAAAACAAAAAAAAAATTTTTGAAAATCTGGCAACGAATCTTCGTGCGGTGACGTCAGCAGATGCCCACGTGACCATTTTCAGCGTTCTACTTTCAGAAACAAAGATATTGACAAAAAACGAAAAAAAAATTTTGAAAATCTGGCAACGTATCATGTGCGGTGACGTCAGCAGATGCCCGTGACATTTTCAGCGTTCTACCTTCACCAGAAGCAAAGATATTGACAAAAAACAAAAAAAAATTTTTGAAAATCTGGCAACGAATCTTCGTGCGGTGACGTCAGCAGATGCCCACGTGACCATTTTCAGCGTTCTACTTTCACCAGAAGCAAAGATATTGACAAAAACGAAAAAATTTTGAAAATCTGGCAACAAATCTTTGTGCGGTGACGTCAGCAGATGCCCACGTGACCATTTTCAGCGTTCTACTTTCACCAGAAGCAGAGATATTGACAAAAAACGTTAAAAAAATTTTTCAAAATCTGGCAACGTATCATTGTGCGGTGACGTCAGCAGATGCCCACGTGACTATTTTCAGCGTTCTACCTTCACCAGAAGCAGAGATATTGACAAAAACAAAAAAATTTTGAAAATCTGGCAACAAATCTTCGTGCGGTGACGTCAGCAAATGCCCACGTGACCATTTTCAGCGTTCTACCTTCACCAGAAGCAGAGATATTGACAAAAAACAAAAAAAAATTTTTGAAAATCTGGCAACAAATCTTCGTGCGGTGACGTCAGCAGATGCCCACGTGACCTTTTTCAGCGTTCTACCTTCACCAGAAGCAGAATATTGACAAAAAACAAAAAAAAATTTTGAAAATCTGGCAACGTATCATTGTGCGGTGACGTCAGCAGATGCCCACGTGACTATTTTCAGCGTTCTATTTTCACCGCAAAGATATTGACAAAAAACAAAAAATTTTTTTAATCTGGCAACGAATATTCGTGCGGTGACGTCAGCAGATGCCCACGTGACCATTTTCAGCGTTCTACCTTCACCAGAAAGAGACAAAAAAACGAAAAAAATTTTGAAAATCTGGCAACAAATCTTCGTGCGGTGACGTCAGCAGATGCCCACGTGACCATTTTCAGCGTTCTACCTTCACCAAGCAGAAATATTGACAAAAAACGAAAAAATTTTTAAAATCTGGCAACGTATCATTGTGCGGTGACGTCAGCAGATGCCCACGTGACTATTTTCAGCGTTCTACCTTCACCAGAGCGAGATATTGACAAAAACAAAAAAATTTTTGAATGGCAACAAATCTTCGTGCGGTGACGTCAGCAGATGCCCACGTGACCATTTTCAGCGTTCTACATTCACCAGAAGCAGATATTGACAAAAAAAAAAAAATTTTGAAAATTTGGCAACGTATCATTGTGCGGTGACGTCAGCAGATGCCCACGTGACTATTTTCAGCGTTCTATTTTCACCAGAAGCAAAGATATTGACAAAAAACAAAAATTTTGAAAATCTGGCAACGAATCTTCGTTGACGTCAGCAGAATGCCCGTGACCATTTTCAGCGTTCTACTTTCACCAGAAGATATATTGACAAAAAACGAAAAAAAAATTTTGAAAATCTGGCAACAAATCTTCGTGCGGTGACGTCAGCAGATGCCCACGTGACCATTTTCAGCGTTCTACCTTCACCAGAAGCAGAGATATTGACAAAAAACGAAAAAATTTTGAAAATCTGGCAACGAATCATTGTGCGGTGACGTCAGCAGATGCCTACGTGACTATTTTCAGCGTTCTACCTTCATCAGAGGCAAAGATATTGACAAAAAACAAAAAAAAAATTTTTGAAAATCTGGCAACGAATCTTCGTGCGGTGACGTCAGCAAATGCCCACGTGACCATTTTCAGCGTTCTTTCACCAGAAGCAAAGATATTGACAAAAAACAAAAAAAAATTTTTGAAAATCTGGCAACGAATCTTCGTGCGGTGACGTCAGCAAATGCCCACGTGACCATTTTTAGCGTTCTACCTTCACCAGAAGCAGAGATATTGACAAAAAACAAAAAAAAATTTTTGAAAATCTGGCAACGTATCATTGTGCGGTGACGTCAGCAGATGCCCACGTGACTATTTTCAGCGTTCTACCTTCACCAGAGGCAGAGATATTGACAAAAAACAAAAAAAAATTTTTGAAAATCTGGCAACAAATCTTCGTGCGGTGACGTCAGCAAATGCCCACGTGACTATTTTCAGCGTTCTACCTTCACCAGAAGCAAAGATATTGACAAAAAACAAAAAAAAAGTTTTTGAAAATCTGGCAACGAATCTTCGTGCGGTGACGTCAGCAGATGCCCACGTGACTATTTTCAGCGTTCTACTTTCACCAGAGGCAGAGATATTGACAAAAAACGAAAAAAAATTTTTGAAAATCTGGCAACAAATCTTCGTGCGGTGACGTCAGCAAATGCCCACGTGACCATTTTCAGCGTTCTACCTTCACCAGAAGCAGAGATATTGACAAAAAACAAAAAAAAATTTTTGAAAATCTGGCAAAAAATCATCGTGCGGTGACGTCAGCAAATGCCCACGTGACTATTTTCAGCATTCTACATTCTCCAGAGGCAGAATATTGACAAAAAACAAAAAAAAATTATTCAAAATCTGGCAACGTATCATTTTGCGGTGACGTCACCAAATGCCCACGTGACTATTTTCAGCGTTCTATTTTCACCAGAAGCAAAGATATTGACAAAAAACAAAAAAAAAATTTTTGAAAATTTTGCAACGTATTGTTGTGCGGCGACGTCAGCAGATGCCTACGTGACTACTTTCAGCGTTCTACCTTCACCAGATGCAAAAATATTGACAAAAAACAAAAATAAATTTTTGAAAATCTGGCAACAAATCTTCGTGCGGTGACGTCAGCAAATGCCCACGTGACTATTTTCAGCGTTCTATCTTCTCCAGAAGCAAAGATATTGACAAAAAACGAAAAAAAATTTTGAAAATCTGGCAACGAATCATTGTGCGGTGACGTCAGCAGATGCCCACGTGACCATTTTCAGCGTTCTACTTCCACCAGAAGCAAAATATTAACAAAAACGAAAAAATTTTTGAAAATCTGGCAACAAATCTTCGTGCGGTGACGTCAGCAGATGCCCACGTGACCTTTTTCAGCGTTCTACTTTCACCAGAACAAAGATATTGACAAAAACGATAAAAAATTTTTCAAAATCTGGCAACGTATCATTGTGCGGTGACGTCAGCAGATGCCCACGTGACTATTTTCAGCGTTCTACTTCCACCAGAAGCAGAGATATTGACAAAAAACGAAAAAAAAATTTTTGAAAATCTGGCAAAGAATCATCGTGCGGTGACGTCAGCAAATGCCCACGTGACCATTTTCAGCGTTCTACCTTCACCAGAAGCAGAGATATTGACAAAAAACGATAAAAAAATTTTTCAAAATCTGGCAACGTATCATTGTGCGGTGACGTCAGCAGATGCCCACGTGACTATTTTCAGCGTTCTATCTTTACCAGAGGCAAAGATATTGACAAAAAACAAAAAAATTTTTAAAATCTGGCAACGAATCTTCGTGCGGTGACGTCAGCAGATGCCCACGTGACTATTTTCAGCGTTCTATCTTCACCAGAAGCAGAGATATTGACAAAAACAAAAAAAATTTTGAAAATCTGGCAACGAATCTTCGTGCGGTGACGTCAGCAGATGCCCACGTGACCATTTTCAGCGTTCTACTTCCACCAGAAGCAGAGATATTGAAAAAAACGAAAAAAAATTTTGAAAATCTAACAAAAAATCATCGTGCGGTGACGTCAGCAAATGCCCACGTGACTATTTTCAGCGTTCTACCTTCACCAGAAACAAAGATATTGACAAAAAACGAAAAAAAAATTTTTGAAAATCTGGCAACGTATCATTGTGCGGTGACGTCACCTGATGTCCACGTGACTATTTTCAGCGTTCTATTTTTACCAGAGGCAAAGATATAGACAAAAAACAAAAAAAAATTTTTGAAAATCTGGCAACGAATCTTTGTGCGGTGACGTCAGCAGATGCCCACGTGACCATTTTCAGCGTTCTACCTTCACCAGAAGCAAAGATATTGACAAAAACGAAAAAAAATTTTGAAAATCTGGCAAAAATCTTCGTGCGGTGACGTCAGCAGATGCCCACGTGACCATTTTAGCGTTCTACCTTCTTCAGAAGCGAAGATATTGACAAAAACAAAAAAATTTTTGAAAATCTGACAACGTGACGTCGTGCGGTGACGTCAGCAGATGCCCACGTGACCATTTTCAGCGTTCTACTTCTACCAGAGGCGAAATATTGACAAAAACAAAAAAAATTTTTGAAAATCTGACAACGTGATCGTGCGGTGACGTCAGCAAATGCCCACGTGACTATTTTCAGCGTTCTACTTTTTCCAGAAGCGAAGATATTGACAAAAACGAAAAAAATTTTGAAAATGGCAACGTATCATTGTGCGGTGACGTCAGCAGATGCCCACGTGACTATTTTCAGCGTTCTACCTTCACCAGAAGCAAAGATATTGACAAAAAACGAAAAAAATTTTTGAAAATTTGGCAACAAATCTTCGTGCGGTGACGTCAGCAATGCCCACGTGACTATTTTCAGCGTTCTACTTCAAAAAGCAGAGATATTGAAAAAACGAAAAAAAATTTTGAAAATCTGGCAACGAATCATCGTGCGGTGACGTCAGCAGATACCCACGTGACTATTTTCAGCGTTCTACCTTCACCAAAGACAAAGATATTGACAAAAAACAAATAAAAAATTTTTGAAAATCTGGTTAAAATCATTGTGCGGTGACGTCAGCAAATGCTCACGTAACAATTTTCAGCGTTCTACCTTCACCAGAAGCAAAAATAATGACAAAAAACGATAAAAAAATTTTTCAAAATCTGGCAACGTATCATTGTGCGGTGACGTCAGCAGATGCCCACGTGACTATTTTCAGCGTTCTACCTTCACCAGAGGCAGAGATATTGACAAAAAACGAAAAAAAATTTTTGAAAATTTGGCAACAAATCTTCGTGCGGTGACGTCAGCAGATGCCCACGTGACCATTTTCAGCGTTCTACATTCTCCAGAAGCAGATTATTGACAAAAACAAAAAAATTTTTGAAAATTTGGCAACGTATCATTGTGCGGTGACGTCAGCAGATGCCCACGTGACTATTTTCAGCGTTCTATTTACCAGAGGCAAAGATATTGACAAAAACAAAAAAATTTTTGAAAATTTGGCAACGAATCTTCGTGCGGTGACGTCAGCAGATGCCCACGTGACCATTTTCAGCGTTCTACTTTCACCAGAAACAAAGATATTGACAAAAACGAAAAAAAAATTTTTGAAAATCTGGCAAAAATCATCGTGCGTGACGTCAGCAAATGCCCACGTGACTATTTTCAGCGTTCTACCTTCACCAGAGAGATATTGACAAAAACAAAAAAAATTTTTGAAAATCTGGCAACAAATCTTCGTGCGGTGACGTCAGCGATGCCCACGTGACCATTTTCAGCGTTCTACCTTCACCAGAAGCAGATATTGACAAAAACAAAAAAATTTTGAAAATCTGGCAAAAAATCATCGTGCGGTGACGTCAGCAAATGCCCACGTGACTATTTTCAGCGTTCTATTTTCACCAGAGGCAAAGATATTGACAAAAAACAAAAAAGAAGTTTTTGAAAATCTGGCAACGAATCTTCGTGCGGTGACGTCAGCAGATGCCCACGTGACCATTTTTAGCGTTCTACTTTCACCAGAAACAAAGATATTGACAAAAAACGAAAAAAAAATTTTTGAAAATCTGGCAAAAAATCTTCGTGCGGTGACGTCAGCAAATGCCCACGTGACAATTTTCAGCGTTCTACCTTCACCAGAAGCAGAGATATTGACAAAAAACGATAAAAAAATTTTTCAAAATCTGGCAACGTATCATTGTGCGGTGACGTCAGCAGATGCCCACGTGACTATTTTCAGCGTTCTACCTTCACCAGAGGCAGAGATATTGACAAAAAACAAAAAGAAAATTTTTGAAAATCTGGCAACAAATCTTCGTGCGGTGACGTCAGCAAATGCTTA
Organism: Cardiocondyla obscurior; assembly: GCF_019399895.1. Lineage (NCBI taxonomy): Eukaryota > Metazoa > Arthropoda > Insecta > Hymenoptera > Formicidae > Cardiocondyla > Cardiocondyla obscurior. Next base: position 5,457,804 of record NC_091879.1, on the reverse strand, counting down.
CGTGACCATTTTCAGCGTTCTACCTTCACCAGAAGCAAAGATATTGACAAAAAACAAAGAAAAAATTTTTGAAAATCTGGCAAAAAATCATCGTGCGGTGACGTCAGCAAATGCCCACGTGACTATTTTCAGCGTTCTACATTCTCGAGCAGATTATTGACAAAAAACAAAAAAATTTTTTGAAAATCTGGCAACGTATCATTGTGCGGTGACGTCAGCTGATGCCCACGTGACTATTTTCAGCGTTCTATTTTTACCAGAGGCAAAGATATTGACAAAAACAAAAAAATTTTGAAAATCTGGCAACGTATCATTGTGCGGTGACGTCAGCAGATGCCCACGTGACTATTTTCAGCGTTTACCTTCACCAAAAGGCAGAGATATTGACAAAAAACAGAAAAAAAATTTTTGAAAATCTGGCAACAAATCTTCGTGCGGTGACGTCAGCAAATGCCCACGTGACTATTTTCAGCGTTCTATCTTCTCCAGAAACAGAGATATTGACAAAAACAAGAAAAAAATTTTGAAAATCTGGCAACGAATCTTTGTGCGGTGACGTCAGCAGATGTTCACGTGACCATTTTCAGCGTTCTACCTTTTTCAGGGGCGGAGATATTGACGAAAAACGAAAAAAAAATTTTTGAAAATCTGGCAACGTAACGTCGTGCGGTGACGTCAGCAGATGCCCACGTGACCATTTTAGCGTTCTACCTTCTCCAAGGGCGAAGATATTGACAAAAAACGTAAAAATAATTTTGAAAATCTGACAACGTGACGTCGTGCGGTGACGTCAGCAGATGCCCACGTGATTATTTTCAGCGTTCTACCTCCTCCAGAAGCAGAGATATTGACGAAAAACGAAAAAATATTTTTGAAAATCTGACAACGTGACGTCGTGCGGTGACGTCAGCAGATGCCCACGTGACCATTTTCAGCGTTCTACCCCTCCAAGAACGGAGATATTGACAAAAAACGAAAAAAATATTTTGAAAATCTGACAACGTGACGTCGGTGACGTCAGCAGATGCCCACGTGACTATTTTCAGCGTCTTACTCCCTCTAGGAGCGGAGATATTGACAAAAACGAAAAAAAATATTTTAAAATTTGACTACGTGACGTGTGCGGTGACGTCAGCAGATGCCCACGTGACCATTTTTAGCGTCCTACTTTCTTCAAGAGCGAAGATATTGACGAAAAACGAAAAAAATTTTTGAAAATCTTACAACGTGACATCGTGCGGTGACGTCAGCAGATGCCCACGTGATTATTTTTAGCGTTCCCCTCCAGAGCGAAGATATTGACAAAAAACAAAAAAATTTTGAAAATCTGACCACGTGACGTCGTGCGGTAACGCCAACAGATGTTCACGTGACCATTTTTAGCGTTTTACCTTCTCCAGGAACGAAAATATTGACGAAAAACAAAAAAAAAATTTTTGAAAATCTGACCACGTGACGTCGTGCGGTAACGCCAACAGATGCCCACGTGACCATTTTTAGCGTCCTACCCCCTCCAGGGGCGAAAATATTGACAAAAAACAAAAAAGAAATTTTTGAAAAATTGATTACGTGAAGTCGTGCGGTGACGTCAGCAGATGTCCACGTGACCATTTTTAGCGTCCTACCTTCTCCAGGGGCGAAGATATTGACGAAAAACAAAAATAAAATTTTTGAAAATCTGACAACGTGACGTCGTGCGGTGACGTCAGCAGATGTTTACGTGACCATTTTTAGCGTTCTATTCTTTCAGAGGCGAAGATATTGACGAAAAACGAAAAAAAAATTTTGAAAATCTGACAACGTGACGTCGTGCGGTGACGTCAGCAGATGCCCACGTGACCATTTTTAGCGTTCTACTTTCCAGGAGCGAAGATATTGACAAAAAACAAAAAAATTTTTGAAAATCTGACACGTGACATCGTGCGGTGACGTCAGCAGATGCCCACGTGATCATTTTAGCGTTCTACCTTTTCCAAAAGCGAAGATATTGACAAGAAACGAAAAAAAATTTTTGAAAATCTGACAACGTGACGTCGTGCGGTGACGTCAGCAGATGCTCACGTGACCATTTTCAGCGTTCTACCCCCTCCAAAGGCGGAGATATTGACCAAAAACGAAAATAAAATTTTTGTAAATTTGATTACGTGACGTCGTGCGGTAACGTCAACAGATGCCCACGTGACCATTTTTAGCGTCTTACTTTTTCCAAAGGCGAAGATATTGACGAAAAACGAAAAAAAAATTTTTGAAAATCTGACCAGGTTACGTCGTGCGGTGACGTCAGCAGATGCCCACGTGACCATTTATAGCGTCCTAACCCTTCCAGGAGCGAAGATATTGACGAAAAACGAAAAAAAAGTTTTTGAAAATTTGACTACGTGACGTCATGCGGTGACGTCAGCAGATGCTTACTTGACCATTTTTAGCGTCCTACCCCCTTCAGGAGCGAAGATATTGACGAAAAACGAAAAAAGTTTTTAAATCTGACAACGTAACATCGTGCGGTGACGTCAGCAGATGCCCACGTGACCATTTTAGCGTCTACCTCCTCCAAGGGCGAAGATATTGACGAAAAACGAAAAAAAAATTTTTGAAAATCTGATTACGTGACGTCGTGCAGTGACGTTAGCAGATGCCCACGTGATTATTTTCAGCGTTCTACCCCCTCCAGGGGCGGAGATATTGACGAAAAACGAAAAAAAAAATTTTGAAAATCTGACCACGTGACGTCGTGCGGTGACGTCAGCAGATGCCCACGTGATTATTTTCAGCGTTCTACCTTTTCCAGGAGCGAAGATATTGACAAGAAACAAAAAGAAAATTTTTGAAAATCAGACCACGTGACGTCGTGCTGTGACGTCAGCAGATGCTCACGTGACCATTTTCAGCGTTCTACCCACCAAAGGCGGAGATATTGACAAAAAACAAAAAAAAATTTTGTAAATTTGACAACGTGACGTCGTGCGGTGACGTCAACAGATGCCCACGTGACCATTTTTAGCGTCTTACTTTTTCCAGGGGCGAAGATATTGACGAAAAACGAAAAAAAAATTCTTGAAAATCTGACCACGTTACGTCGTGCGGTGACGTCAGCAGATGCCCACGTGACCATATATAGCGTCCTACCTTTTTAGGGGCGAAGATATTGACGAGAAACGAAATAGAAGTTTTTGAAAATTTGACCACGTGACGCCGTGCGGTGACGTCAGCAGATGCCCACTTGACCATTTTTAGCGTCCTACCCCCTTCAGGAGCGAAGATATTGACGAAAAACGAAAAAAAAGTTTTTGTAAATCTGACCCACGTAACGTCGTGCGGTGACGTCAGCAGATGTCCACGTGACCATTTTTAGCGTCCTACCTCCTCCAAGGGCGAAGATATTGTTACGTCTCCGACTCCGCGTCTCTTTTTTTTGACGTATATTAAAATTTTAGTTAAGGGGAAGGTAGACCGTAGTCCATTGTAATATAAAAAAAAAGGGAATTTCAGAGTTTTTCAGAAAATAAATTCAATAGACGTTCACATATTCCGGGACAATTTGTTGCGTGGAAGCATAAAAAACATGTAACAAATTGCGAACGGGCGCCAACAGGATGTCAGACAAAGAATTTGTCTAGACATAATACAAAAAATCAGAATTTAAGAGCTCATAAATATTTCAACTTTGATAACCTGTCCGTCATAGGAAAGGAAAAATAACTTTCTTTTAAAAATTGTAATTGCGTACCGATCCCGAGCTTTAGAAAAACCAAGGGCGCGAGCGACCCGAAATTACCGGAGTATGTGACGCAGACAAAGGCAATAAAACCAGGCAACCATATGTCATATGGAATGTAAGAGTTACCTAACCATCTCTCGATGGAAATGATAGAAAAATTCTGGAAGGCTCGGAAGGGGTAACTCGTTGAAGCGGGGGTGCTTCGTAGGCACATTACTTCCTTAAAACCAATGGACTTCGGGAACTCCTCACCAAAATCTAGAAACTAAGGGCGAAAACTTAAAATAGAGAAGGGACGAAGTGCGAGTGCCCAATAATTTTGAGATAGGAAAAGTGGAGGAATAAGCTCTGCAAATGAGAGATTAGAATCTCAGAAAAATGAAAATTCGGGAAGAGTCCTCCCCTTTTCCGAGCTTATAAAATCTTGTGCTCAGGCTGAGCACGCTCTCTTGCATCTCAGCCACAAGCCGAATCAGTTTACTTAAATCTATCGTGAGTGCTTTGAGTGTGCAAGTCGATCCAAACCTATCGAGGAAGCAGTTGAAGATCTCCTAAAAGTAAGTCCCTACGATTTAATATGTACTTGGGCGAAAAACACGATTCCACTAAATGTAGTTATCTTGATTAATTGTTTTCAAATGTTGTCTGAGAGAAAGAAATGTCCGAGTCGAGCCTCCGCGGTTTTGATTTTGTGCTGATTGTTCCCGTGATTTGTTAAATGTGTGAGAATATCTGCTCTCGAACATCGGTTGAGACATGCTGTCGAAAAACTAGCGATTTTCTGTGGTCAACTCCGCGAAATATCGCTGGAACTTTGGCGACTGTTCTCAGCTAAAGAATCGGGAAGCGGTTCTCGCCAAAGACAGATTATGCGGAATCTTTCATGGCCGGATCGAGACCTTCGGAATTCGTCGATGACGAATCTCCTTCCCTCCATTGTTATCAAACATTCCAAAAATTAAATTCAGATTTAATTAAAATCAATTAATAATTTTAGTGGAATCTCAAAATAAGAAAACGCTGAGGAAGAGTCGAGCGCGGCGGAATAAACAGATCAAAAATCTGAGAGAATTAGTCCGCCGCTTCTTCGTGCAATACCTGCTCGCGGCGGCACCGAGTGAGGAAGTATTCGTGTCTCCCGCGCGCAACGAGGAGAGACCTTGGTCTCCTCGTCCAGGCCCACCGCCACCATCTCCTATCCGCGGCGATCCGGAGCCGTTATACGGCTATTTCCCAGAAGAAGAGGAGTCAGTTGTGAATCCTTCCGACGACCGAGATCTCTCGTCTCAGTCCACGGAGCCTGAAACGGAATTATTCCGCCCCACGACTCCTTCTTATACCCCGAATTCTTCCCTCATCTCCGAGCCACGGTTTCCCGGAGATGAGCCAAGAGTCTGCTCCACTCCTCTTTCACCACCTCCTTTTCCCTTCGAACCTGAGGAAGCCGACTCTCTGGGTGAGGATGACTCAATCTCTCTCCCGGGAGTAGACTTCCCCGATCAACCTCCATCTCCGGTCCCGAGTATAGAGATCCTCGAGGAGCATCCAGAACCGAGAGAGGTTATAGATCCTCTCCTGGAGCTCCTCCGCAGGGCCTGTACTCCGTGGACAGATCCTGTCCCGGAAAGGGCCTTCTCCATCGGCCCTGACCATTTTGAGCCAGAGGAGATCAGGATTCAGGCAGCTCGGTCTGATCCTGACTCTCACTTTTTTATTTACTATCCCGGGGTGGAATTTCCGTTCCTGGCTCCGATGCGATTAATTGACCTCGTTTTCCCGAGATCCACCGCGAGGGTGGTGGAAATCGAAGAGGTCACAATAGATTAACACACACATACACACACACATGCACACCCTTACACTCATTTAAATATTGTAAAGTTCTCAACACCGCAATGTTAAAATTATATTTACTCATTCGTACATTACCGTTCTCGTATTATTTGATTTGTAAAATAAAAACTTTTACGCTATTTTTATATTTTAAATGCACTGTATGAGTTCTTGAATTGCCTTTTCGCCATCTATAGATTATTTTCGATTTTTGTAATTAGAGTCATTTATTTTTTTAATTAAATTGTTAATTAGTGTTATTAAAATCGTGGACTAATTATTTAATTATTACCCTAAACTATCCTGCCTAAGCGATCAATCACGCCCGGTTCTATCCCAGAGAATAAGGATTCATTTCCTTTCTCTAAAAAGAACCACTTACGCGCTCAATTGAAATCCGAAAAATAATCTGCGCGTAAAACGTGTAGATTCGAATTTCGAATCTCACATAAATTCGGTGGTACGTCACCTCCCTACCCTACCAGCACAGACCATTCCGAGGAATTCCTTCCAATTGATTAATTAAATAAAAATTAATCCTCCTGACGTAACATACCACTGATTTTTGGGGGCTCGTCCGGGATTGTTTGAGCGTGATTTTTCGCAAATGGATACTAGGGCAACGTCTGACAAGGCAGAAGTAGATAAAAACTATAAAGCTGCGGTAGAACAATCGTCTAAACCAAAACAGACACAAACTCAGATACATACTTCGACACCTACAGTGTCCAAAAATCCACAACCTAAACAACCTACTCCTTTACAAACCATTACTGAAAGTGTATCTACTCCTTTGCCTGATATATCCGAGGTAACGGAGGGATCTACGATTAAATTAGACGAGACACGAATACCCTTGGTGCCAAAGCGACTACAAACGTATTATAGCAAAGTTGAACCCGCAGTAGAATCTAAGAAAATGGCGAATACAAATCCGTTCGCCACATTAAAATACGCGGTAGAGGCGGTTCCCTTCTTTGATGGCAAAAACATCTCCATAAATTATTTTGTGGAAGGATGTGAGGAGGCAAAGAATATGTTGCCTCCCGAGGCCGAGGAACAATTCGCGAAAGTAATTCGAACGCGGATAATAGGCGAAGCTCGACGAACGATCCAGGGAAGGGAATTTGATACCGTGGCTCAATTGACCAGATTTTTGGAGAACATTTTTGGCCAAGATAAAAATGTTTACCAACTACAAGGGGAATTGGGCAGGGTATATCAAAAAAATGAAGAAGATGTAATCACGTATGCTAACAGAGTGAGACTTCTGGGAAATAGAATAATGGACGTGCACAAAAGGATGATTGACGATTACGAGCAATTAGCTGAAATTAGAAACATTTTAGAAAAAGATGTATGTAAATGTTTTATACGAGGATTAAAAGCAGAAATAGAACAAAGAGTAAAAAGGGATTTAGATGTGCATGAAACCGTCAATGATGCTCTAAATATAGAAAGAGAGCTACGTGAAATTACCGAAATACGACACGGAAAAGTCCCAACCACCCCTAAGTCATCGAATATAGATCGTTCTCGAGAAATTTGCCAGTTATGCCTCAAAGAAGGGCATGTTGCCTCGAACTGTAGGAAATTAGCGATACAGACAGGAAACTATCTAAATGCCTCAAACGAGATTTTAATTTGTCAAATCTGTAAAAAACGCGGACATAGTGCGGATAAATGTCGTCAACGCGAAACAAATAATCGTCGATTTATAAATATTATTCAGGAAAATAAATCGAATTGCCAACTATGCAATAAATCGGGGCATAACGCGAAGAATTGCCGATTTAATAATAACAACCAGAATAGGACAGTGTTAATTTGTCAATGGTGCGAAAAATCGGGACATACCGCGAATAATTGCTGGAAAAAACAGCAAGAATCCAGAATTACTGGGCAAAAACCGCGAACAGTGTGTCAAATTTGCGATGGATTCGGCCATTCAGCAAAAGAATGCCGAAATAATGCGAGGCAGAATAACTCTAAAGAAGCAGAGAATTGTCGTTATTGTAAGAAAGATGGCCACGTGTTAGAAAACTGCGAACTTAGAATTACTAACAATAAAAGGCGTGAAGCAATGAATGCGGGAAACGCCGGTGGCCCCTCCAAGACGGGTGTGCAGCAGGGGTCCGGACGGATCTCACACCCTGTAGTATCGGTCCGGAAATGAGTCAAAGAATAGAGCCTGAAATTCGGCCGGTTACCGTAAATTTAGATAGACATAGTCATGTACCCACGATTCAAGTAAAATTAAACAATCAGAATCGAAACGCGACTTTTATGTTAGATACTGGATCAGGTCCGAATATAATAAAAGAAAATTTAATTTCTGATAAATTAAAAATTGATTACGGGAACATTTTAAGATTAAACGGTATAAATGATTATCCAGTATATACTCTCGGTAGAGTAATAATGCCGCTATTTAAAAAACGGGTAATATTTCATATAGTCTCCAAAGATTTTCCCATTTCGCAAGCCGGAATATTAGGAAACGATTTCTTTAAACAAACAAATTCGCGGATTGACTATGCCGAAGGACATTTAGAAATATCGGGAGAAAGAATTTCATTTTCGACCCCTGAAACAATAACCGTCCCACCGCAAACCGAATCTCTATTCTTTGTACGCATTTCTAATCCGGAAATTGAAATCGGATATATACCGCGAATGAAAGTCATCCACGGTATTTATCTGGGAGATACCGTCGCCAGGAATAAAGACGGAAAGGCCTATCTGCATATAATAAGTACACTGAACGAACCCATTGAAGTTCAGGTACCTACAATACAGTTACAACCATTAAGTAAAATGCAGGCGGAAAGCATCGAGGGAAACAATGAAGAATGGCAGACCGTTGAAATGTCACGAGACCCCGAAGTTGAACAAACCCATGACGGAGTAAATCACGATAGCAACGATCTCTGTCATCAGGATTTCTTCGATGAAAAAATTCTTGAAGACAATATCCAAAGAAAAAGTAAAATAAAAACTACGCAGGAGAAGGATGCAAAGACATCGCCTGGTAGAAAATTAACCACGCAGGAGAAGGATGCAAAGACATCGCCTGGTGGGGACCACGATAAATCTAGAAAAGGGGGAAATTTCCAAACCCCGTCCAAAAATGAAAAATATAAAAATTCACTTACCCAGGAGAAGGATGCCAAGACATCGCCGGGAAGTAAAATAAATAAAGAGGTAAATCTCCAAACCTCATTAAAAGAATCTAAAATTTCCAGAGATTCTAATCCTGTCGATCGTGAGGAGGGAAATTTCCAAACCTCACTGCGCGATACGACTTCCTCCAAATCCAAAAAGGATCCTTTAAAAATGATAAAAGAATTAAAATTTCCGCGAGTCAAAGAACCCGGAAATAATAGAGATACTTCCTCTCATATTACCTTCGAAGAATTAACGAAGAAGTTACATTTATACGATAAATGTAAAATTAATAATAATAAAAATCAATTAATGATTAATAAACCGTCTTCAAGAATATCAGACTGCATGGAAAAACAATCTCAGCAAATAATAAAAGAATCCACGATTATCCGTCCAAATAAAAGGGAAAGAAAAGATAAAATAAGTGCGCAATGCTTAGCCATAATTAACGAGCAGGGAAATAAGCGCCTTTCTGAAATAATGGAATTACTTCGTTTGGATCATGTGAGCGCTTCTGAAAGAGAGAATGTAACGAATCTCGTCAAAAGCAGCCAGGATAGATTCCACATACCCGGAGAAATGCTGACCTTCACTCAGGTACTGCAGCATTAAATACCCACAACAGATGATCAACCGATTAACACCAGGCAGTATCGATTTCCGCAGAAGCATAAGGAAGAAATAAATAAGCAGGTAGACGAGCTGTTGAAAGGAAAAATTATTAAACCTTCACAGTCGCCATACAACACGCCAATATGGATCGTGCCAAAGAAGGACGACTCACAAGGAAATAAGCGATGGAGAATGGTACTGGACTTTAGGAGCCTCAACGAAAAAACAATCGGAGACGCCTACCCACTGCCGAATATCGTCGATATACTGGATCAATTAGGTGGAGCACGATACTTCTCCGTCTGCGATCTAGCGTCCGGATTTCATCAAATAAAAATGGATCCGAAGGATAGCCATAAAACGGCTTTCACAACTCCGTTCGGGCATTATAAATTCGAAAGAATGCCCTTCGGATTAAAAAACGCGCCTGCAACTTTCCAGAGATTAATGGATCTCGTATTAACAGGATTGCAGGGCCGTGAATTATTTGTATATATGGATGATATAGTCATATATGCAAAAACGCTAGAGGAACATGAGAGGAAATATAATCTATTAATACAGCGATTGCGAGAAGCGAACCTAAAATTACAACCAGATAAGTGTGAATTTTTAAAACCAAAAGTAACTTATCTTGGTCATGTAATTAGCAAAGACGGCGTAACTCCAGATCCGAAAAAGCTGGAAGCTGTTAAATTATTTCCACGACCTAAAACGCCTAAAAATATTAAACAATTTTTAGGCTTGGCGGGATACTACCGACGGTTCATACCAAGCTTCTCGAAATTAGCTAAACCCCTGACTGTATTATTAAAAAATGACACAGCATTCGAATGGACTTCAAATCAAGAGGAAGCATTCGAATTATTAAAACAAAAATTATGCGAGGAGCCAGTACTACAATATCCGGATTTCTCACAACCATTTATATTAACTACGGACGCCTCAGGACTTGCAGTAGGAGGAATTTTATCTCAAGGAAAAATTAACAAAGATCAACCGGTGGCATATGCATCTCGTACACTGACAGACAATGAAGTAAAGTACGATACATATGAAAAAGAGGCGTTAGCTATTGTATACTGCGTTAAGCATTTTCGGCCATACTTATACGGCCGGAAATTTACCTTAGTTACGGATCACAAACCGTTGCTCTGGTTTAAACATGCTCAAGATGCAAATATGCGCATACTTCGGTGGCGATTAAAATTAGCAGAGTATGATTATGATGTAGTATATAAAGCTGGGAAAACCAATGTAAACGCGGACGCATTGTCTAGAAATCCAGTAGAAGAAATACCGTGTAATATAATTAATCCTGCAAAGAAATTAAATCCAAATAATCCTAAGGACGCCGAATTAATTGCACAGATGCTGGAAGAATCAGATAACGATAGCGAAGAAGACGACGATTACAAATTATATTTATCTGATGAGGAAGAAATAGAAAAGGAAATTAATAAAAATGAAATAAGTAAAAATGATTCAATACCATTTACGGAACAGGAATTAAATGAACCATCACAGGAGATTGTGGAAAAAGCATTAATTCATGATCCACCAACGGAACGTAGGATCCAGACACGAAGCCAAACGGCAAAGAAGGAAAGAATGGAAAAATTAAAAGAAAATATAATTGAAAAGGAAAACGAACAAATAGAAGAACCTGAAATTCAAAAGGAGGACCCCGACGAAGGAAAAAGTGACGATGGAAGTGAAAGCGAAAGTGAGACAGAGGAAAGTAAAAATTTACCTGTTATCACCGACATACAAGATATACCTAACAATATAATCGAAACACGCGACTTATTATTCTTGCGAAAAGATAATATCACATACTTCACTGACATTGAAGGAAATCCTTTGGATTCTGGTTCACAAAAATTATTTGAGAGGAATGAATTACCGAAAATTAAAACGCTTGCCTTAGGGGAAGCGCAACCGATAAAATACAAGAAATATTATCACATTATTTTACCGATCAGCGAGGGAGTCCGTGAAGGACCAACTTTAACTCTGCAACACGTATCCACAGCTATTAAAAATCTGCGAGCTATCTCCGAAGAATTAAATTTACAAACAGTTAGTATCGCGAAAACTGATTTAGTAAACAACGTACCATGGAGCGAAATCAAAAACCTATTACACATAATCTTCTTAAATTCACCTACAAAATTAATAATTTGCAACGGATCAATAAAATATCCTCCCAGAGATCTCCGGTCGTCAATAATCGGAGAAATGCATTGTTCACCAACGGGGGGACACCGCGGAGTAAATAAAACATATAATAGAATTAAACACAAGTATTATTGGGAGAATTTAAAACAGGAAGTTCAACTGTATATTCAACAATGTTTACAGTGTCAGTTAAAAAAATTAGTCAGGGTAAAAACAAAGCAGCCCATGCTAATAACTGACACACCGGGAACTTCCTTTGATAAAATTGCTATGGATATTGTAGGGCCTCTGCCGAGAACAGACAGAGGAAATGAATATATTCTGACCATGCAAGACCAGCTGACAAAATTCTGCATGGGCATACCTCTACAAAATCAGACATCCGAAACAATCGCCGAAGTATTTGTAGACAGATTTATCTGTGTATTAGGCGCCCCAAAGGCAATTTTAACCGATCAAGGAAGGAATTTCGTGAGTGAATTAATCAAGAAAGTGGCGAAAATATTTAGAATACGAAAATTCCGAACCACAGCATTCCATCCGCAATCAAACGGCTCGTTAGAGAGGTCTCACCACGCTCTTGGCGAATATTTAAAGCAATACGCCAATGAACAAAGGGAATGGGACAAATGGGTCGGACTCGCCATGTTCAACTATAATACTTGCGTACATGAGACAACAAGACATACACCGTATGAATTAGTATTCGGAAAAATAGCTAGAGTACCGACGGACGAACCTCTCGGCCCGGAGGAAAAGTTAGCTAGCTACGACGATTATTTAATAGGCCTCGTTACACAGCTCCATAATTTACAAACAAACGCCTTCAAGAATGTAACAGAAGCAAAAGAAAAATCTAAGAAACTTTACGACAGGAAAATAAATCCGAAAACTTTTAAGCCCGGAGACTACGTATTTTTATTGAAAGGACCGAAGCCCGGTAAATTCGGTAATCAATACACTGGGCCTCATGAAGTTTTAGAAATTTTGAATAAAAATAACGTGAGGATAAGAATTAAGAAAAATACAAAAGTTGTGCACCCGAATAGGCTACGAGTATCATATATAAAACCGAATGAATGAAAATAAAATTGTATTTTCAGATGGATTCGGGATTTAAATGGATTATCGGCGCGATTGTCTTCATGCACGTTTCTGAAATAAACGGAATAATTGGCTACGATTGTGGATCTGCGAATTTGAATATTACGACTCTATCATTATTAGACGTTGAAAATTGTAATATACCATTAACTCAACCTCAAGTAGACCGAACTTATATACAGCTGCTTCAAATATCAAAATTCGAAGGATTGCAAGTGATACAATGCAAAGTATCAATTAATCGACACGTATATTACTGTGGAATGCATTCACATACTTCAATTGTAACTAACGGACAAGCTGAATACGTTTTCGAAACCACAGCAGATCAATGCAAAAAGATGCATGCAACCGGATCATTCTCTTTCTCTACTTATACACATGTTTATGGATTAAAAGTGAATCAAACAATAATGCGACCAGTTACGCTCGCAGGAACAACAAGTATGGACGGACACTGCTCAGGCAGTTATTACTCTGATCCGTATGGCAGCTGGCACAATGTCGTAGTGCAAGCCATAATTACCATTACTTTAACCACTCACCAAGCAACTGTTAATTTAGAAACAAATCAGATTCGATTACGATCCGGAACCGCCTGTACTTATGCAGATAATAACTGCATAGATATCGACGGAGGTTACACATTTTGGCAAACATTACCGACTGATTATTGTAAATTCAATAATTATGACATTCTATACGAAGGATACGCTAACCGAATGCTCGATACACTCTATGAAAAACCACAAATTGTATATTCATTATCAACTAACGACGTAACTTTTGCTTTAACTAAAACAGGAGAAGAACCTTTATGCGGATATACATTAATAAAAACAGAACATCCTAAACTGCTTATTTTAGAAACCACAAAAGGAGAATCATTCGCACGCAAACGACCATTACCCGTTGAGAATTTAGATATATTCACTTATGTGAATTCAAAATTTGTATACGTGGAAAAACATATCCGATCTCAGATGAATTCTCTGTATCGAGATGTGTTAAAACAACGCTGTAATTTAGAACAGCAAGTATTAAAAAATGCATTGAGTATTGCCGTTAATTCACCCGATGAATTTGCATATCAAATAATGAAAGGACCTGGCTATATGGCCGTAATATCAGGCGAAGTTGTACATATAATTAAATGCACGCCAGTAGATGTTAAAATTCAGCATGTAAGAGAGTGTTATTCCGAGCTACCGGTATTAAGAAGTAATGACACATACTTCTTATCACCACGAACACACATACTAACGAAAACCGGAACTCAAATTTCATGTAACCGAGTAATTCCTCCGATGTATTTCTTGAATGACGGATGGTATCGAATGATACCTACGCCAGAACGAACACTGCCTCCAATAACAATCAAGCCAATGACTAAACCTACATGGCATTATACAAATCCAGGATCCTTAGCAGCCAGCGGAATTTACAGTGAAAAAGATCTCGAACATCTGAGAGATCATATAATGTTCCCTGCTGAACGACCCGCGTTACTTAACACAGTAGCAAGGGGAGTAATGGGAGAAGCTACGTCGATCCATGGAGGATTAATTTCAAACCTCATGGACGAGGCATCAATAGAAAAAGTAGCCACCTCCGCATGGAATAAAATGTGGAGTAAATTTTTGATTTTTGGAAATGTCAGTGCCGGAATGCTGGGAATATTCCTATGTATTCGCGGAATTAAATTAATACTCGATACTCTTGTTCATGGCTATGCACTACATACAGTATACGGATGGTCATTATATTTAATCGGAGCCATCTGGGATTCATTAACTCAACTCTTACTACATCTGGGAGAAAAGAGACCAAGATATGAGAAACCTAGTGCACCCGTAATGCCGGAACAAGAGAATTTGAAACAAATACAAAACGATTTATATCCAGTTGAAGAATCTGGAACAAATCATGAAGCAGACACGGAACGACACTATCCACTTTTACCTGCCCGAGAAAATGCAACTTATTCTCTGGGGTTAAAACATTAAAATTTCAGCCATTATATTTTTCTCCTCATGTATTTCCGTACATGCAACGTTTTTTTTTTAATTCTTATGCAACAATTTGACATCAAGTATTTCTCTTATTATTTTACCCTTTTTCTAAAGCCTACTTGTTTTTAGAACAAGAAGAAAGAAGATTTAATTGAAAAATGGAGGCTACAATTCCAACGATTAACACCTACCATTTAACTCGATCGTTCCTGGAGGCCATGGTGTTGGAGGTGGAGTCGCCCACGCTGTTCTGGGTGAAACTAAAAAACGGGCAGGACGAGCTGAACGAGCTCCTAGACTACCTAACTATGAGAATGAAGAGGATCGGGACGAAGCTCACAATGGCGCCCGATCGTATTCATGTCGGGACTCTGGTTGCTGTAAAGGAGGGGAGACGGTGGCAGCGAGGGATCATCACGGAGGTGACGTCTCACACTGACGTCACCATCCATCTAAAGGACTGGGGGCGGAAGATACATCGCCGCAAGTTCGACTGTTGCCACCTCGAGAACCGATTTAGGGAGCAGCCATGGCAGGCCATTCCATGCGGGGCGCATGGGATCCGGCCAGTGTCCCCCACCGGCTGGACAGAGAGGGACATCATCCTTACTAAGGCTCTAATAGAGAAAGAGTGGGGAGAAATAAGGATCCGGCGGGCCTCGGGGGGAGAGTTCGCCGAGGTGGACTTCTCAACCCACCGGCCGGACGACTTCCGGAGGCATGACCTCGCCCATGCGTTGGAGCAGGCAGGAGCGGCATTAAGAAGCTCCAACGTAATTATAAATCATATAATAGGGCCTAATAATGTAATAGAACGGCCAGAATTTAGGAAGATAAGGTCCCCAGGATCTCTGTAGTAAACCTTAATAAAACATTTATTTTTATTTTAAATTGCGTATTAGTAATATTGATACTCCTAAGGATGTATTAGTTGATAAGTAAAATATTAGGCTATTATTTTTTTCTTCCTCATGAAACTAATCACTTAAGTCAAAAATTGCACATATATATATATTTTAAAAAAAAAAAAAAAAAAAAAAAAAAAAAAAAAAAATTAGTAACGTAAGACAAAAATAAGAGATTGCAGAAAAAGGAAAGGAGGACACAGTAGTTCCACTCAAGGAGAAGTGGAGGGGAGAAGGCCACGCGTCAGTCGGAAAAGCGTGTAGCCAAACCAAGAATGAGCGGTCAGGAGACCATTCATTAAAATGTTCAATAGACCCCAAATTTGAGTGTAGTGTTGAAAGAAACACACACATAATGGTGAGCGAAAAAAAAACGCCACATTGTTCTGTTTCAAATTTGACAAGGTCAAGAACAATCCTAAGTTATTAAAATCAAACCTGACTAATGGAGATTTAATCTCTAAAAGAAGTCTCCCGTGTAGCGTCAAAATCTATTCGTTCCAGAAACGAAGGAAAAATAAACCTTAGCCTGCAAACACTTATAGTCGACATAGGAAATATTATTAGAATTTCGTTTTAAAATTTTTTTTTAAGTGAATATATATATATGTACAGAGAATTGAACAAATTGAGAAAAATCTTTCTAGAATATACATATATAAAATGATAGCCTAAAAAGAAAAATAAAAATGTGTAAGTTCTTAGAACTAAGTATGAAACTACGAAAAAAAGAGAACTCTTTATTTTATGCAAATGTTGTGAATTAAAACCCCAACATTTGTCTAAGTCGGGGGGTGTTACGTCTCCGACTCCGCGTCTCTTTTTTTCGACGTATATTAAAATTTTAGTTAAGGGGAAGGTAGACCGTAGTCCATTGTAATATAAAAAAAAGGAATTTCAGAGTCCTTCAGAAAATGAATTCAATAGACGTTCACATATTCCGGACAATTTGTTGCGTGGAAGCATTAAAAACATGTAACAAATTGCGAACGGGCGCCAACAGGATGTCAGACAAAGAATTTGTCTAGACATAATACAAAAAATCAGAATTTAAGAGCTCATAAATATTTCAACTTTGATAACCTGTCCGTCATAGGAAAGGAAAAATAACTTTCTTTTAAAAATTGTAATTGCGTACCGATCCCGAGCTTTAGAAAAACCAAGGGCGCGAGCGACCCGAAATTACCGGAGTATGTGACGCAGACAAAGGCAATAAAACCAGGCAACCATATGTCATATGGAATGTAAGAGTTACCTAACCATCTCTCGATGGAAATGATAGAAAAATTCTGGAAGGCTCGGAAGGGGTAACTCGTTGAAGCGGGGGTGCTTCGTAGGCACATTACTTCCTTAAAACCAATGGACTTCGGGAACTCCTCACCAAAATCTAGAAACTAAGGGCGAAAACTTAAAATAGAGAAGGGACGAAGTGCGAGTGCCCAATAATTTTGAGATAGGAAAAGTGGAGGAATAAGCTCTGCAAATGAGAGATTAGAATCTCAGAAAAATGAAAATTCGGGAAGAGTCCTCCCCTTTTCCGAGCTTATAAAATCTTGTGCTCAGGCTGAGCACGCTCTCTTGCATCTCAGCCACAAGCCGAATCAGTTTACTTAAATCTATCGTGAGTGCTTTGAGTGTGCAAGTCGATCCAAACCTATCGAGGAAGCAGTTGAAGATCTCCTAAAAGTAAGTCCCTACGATTTAATATGTACTTGGGCGAAAAACACGATTCCACTAAATGTAGTTATCTTGATTAATTGTTTTCAAATGTTGTCTGAGAGAAAGAAATGTCCGAGTCGAGCCTCCGCGGTTTTGATTTTGTGCTGATTGTTCCCGTGATTTGTTAAATGTGTGAGAATATCTGCTCTCGAACATCGGTTGAGACATGCTGTCGAAAAACTAGCGATTTTCTGTGGTCAACTCCGCGAAATATCGCTGGAACTTTGGCGACTGTTCTCAGCTAAAGAATCGGGAAGCGGTTCTCGCCAAAGACAGATTATGCGGAATCTTTCATGGCCGGATCGAGACCTTCGGAATTCGTCGATGACGAATCTCCTTCCCTCCATTGTTATCAAACATTCCAAAAATTAAATTCAGATTTAATTAAAATCAATTAATAATTTTAGTGGAATCTCAAAATAAGAAAACGCTGAGGAAGAGTCGAGCGCGGCGGAATAAACAGATCAAAAATCTGAGAGAATTAGTCCGCCGCTTCTTCGTGCAATACCTGCTCGCGGCGGCACCGAGTGAGGAAGTATTCGTGTCTCCCGCGCGCAACGAGGAGAGACCTTGGTCTCCTCGTCCAGGCCCACCGCCACCATCTCCTATCCGCGGCGATCCGGAGCCGTTATACGGCTATTTCCCAGAAGAAGAGGAGTCAGTTGTGAATCCTTCCGACGACCGAGATCTCTCGTCTCAGTCCACGGAGCCTGAAACGGAATTATTCCGCCCCACGACTCCTTCTTATACCCCGAATTCTTCCCTCATCTCCGAGCCACGGTTTCCCGGAGATGAGCCAAGAGTCTGCTCCACTCCTCTTTCACCACCTCCTTTTCCCTTCGAACCTGAGGAAGCCGACTCTCTGGGTGAGGATGACTCAATCTCTCTCCCAGGAGTAGACTTCCCCGATCAACCTCCATCTCCGGTCCCGAGTATAGAGATCCTCGAGGAGCATCCAGAACCGAGAGAGGTTATAGATCCTCTCCTGGAGCTCCTCCGCAGGGCCTGTACTCCGTGGACAGATCCTGTCCCGGAAAGGGCCTTCTCCATCGGCCCTGACCATTTTGAGCCAGAGGAGATCAGGATTCAGGCAGCTCGGTCTGATCCTGACTCTCACTTTTTTATTTACTATCCCGGGGTGGAATTTCCGTTCCTGGCTCCGATGCGATTAATTGACCTCGTTTTCCCGAGATCCACCGCGAGGGTGGTGGAAATCGAAGAGGTCACAATAGATTAACACACACACATACACACACACATGCACACCCTTACACTCATTTAAATATTATAAAGTTCTCAACACCGCAATGTTAAAATTATATTTACTCATTCGTACATTACCGTTCTCGTATTATTTGATTTGTAAAATAAAAACTTTTACGCTATTTTTATATTTTAAATGCACTGTATGAGTTCTTGAATTGCCTTTTCGCCATCTATAGATTATTTTCGATTTTTGTAATTAGAGTCATTTATTTTTTTAATTAAATTGTTAATTAGTGTTATTAAAATCGTGGACTAATTATTTAATTATTACCCTAAACTATCCTGCCTAAGCGATCAATCACGCCCGGTTCTATCCCAGAGAAGAAGGATTCATTTCCTTTCTCTAAAAAGAACCACTTACGCGCTCAATTGAAATCCGAAAAATAATCTGCGCGTAAAACGTGTAGATTCGAATTTCGAATCTCACATAAATTCGGTGGTACGTCACCTCCCTACCCTATCAGCACAGACCATTCCGAGGAATTCCTTCCAATTGATTAATTAAATAAAAATTAATCCTCCTGACGTAACATACCACTGATTTTTGGGGGCTCGTCCGGGATTGTTTGAGCGTGATTTTTCGCAAATGGATACTAGGGCAACGTCTGACAAGGCAGAAGTAGATAAAAACTATAAAGCTGCGGTAGAACAATCGTCTAAACCAAAACAGACACAAACTCAGATACATACTTCGACACCTACAGTGTCCAAAAATCCACAACCTAAACAACCTACTCCTTTACAAACCATTACTGAAAGTGTATCTACTCCTTTGCCTGATATATCCGAGGTAACGGAGGGATCTACGATTAAATTAGACGAGACACGAATACCCTTGGTGCCAAAGCGACTACAAACGTATTATAGCAAAGTTGAACCCGCAGTAGAATCTAAGAAAATGGCGAATACAAATCCGTTCGCCACATTAAAATACGCGGTAGAGGCGGTTCCCTTCTTTGATGGCAAAAACATCTCCATAAATTATTTTGTGGAAGGATGTGAGGAGGCAAAGAATATGTTGCCTCCCGAGGCCGAGGAACAATTCGCGAAAGTAATTCGAACGCGGATAATAGGCGAAGCTCGACGAACGATCCAGGGAAGGGAATTTGATACCGTGGCTCAATTGACCAGATTTTTGGAGAACATTTTTGGCCAAGATAAAAATGTTTACCAACTACAAGGGGAATTGGGCAGGGTATATCAAAAAAATGAAGAAGATGTAATCACGTATGCTAACAGAGTGAGACTTCTGGGAAATAGAATAATGGACGTGCACAAAAGGATGATTGACGATTACGAGCAATTAGCTGAAATTAGAAACATTTTAGAAAAAGATGTATGTAAATGTTTTATACGAGGATTAAAAGCAGAAATAGAACAAAGAGTAAAAAGGGATTTAGATGTGCATGAAACCGTCAATGATGCTCTAAATATAGAAAGAGAGCTACGTGAAATTACCGAAATACGACACGGAAAAGTCCCAACCACCCCTAAGTCATCGAATATAGATCGTTCTCGAGAAATTTGCCAGTTATGCCTCAAAGAAGGGCATGTTGCCTCGAACTGTAGGAAATTAGCGATACAGACAGGAAACTATCTAAATGCCTCAAACGAGATTTTAATTTGTCAAATCTGTAAAAAACGCGGACATAGTGCGGATAAATGTCGTCAACGCGAAACAAATAATCGTCGATTTATAAATATTATTCAGGAAAATAAATCGAATTGCCAACTATGCAATAAATCGGGGCATAACGCGAAGAATTGCCGATTTAATAATAACAACCAGAATAGGACAGTGTTAATTTGTCAATGGTGCGAAAAATCGGGACATACCGCGAATAATTGCTGGAAAAAACAGCAAGAATCCAGAATTACTGGGCAAAAACCGCGAACAGTGTGTCAAATTTGCGATGGATTTGGCCATTCAGCAAAAGAATGCCGAAATAATGCGAGGCAGAATAACTCTAAAGAAGCAGAGAATTGTCGTTATTGTAAGAAAGATGGCCACGTGTTAGAAAACTGCGAACTTAGAATTACTAACAATAAAAGGCGTGAAGCAATGAATGCGGGAAACGCCGGTGGCCCCTCCAAGACGGGTGTGCAGCAGGGGTCCGGACGGATCTCACACCCTGTAGTATCGGTCCGGAAATGAGTCAAAGAATAGAGCCTGAAATTCGGCCGGTTACCGTAAATTTAGATAGACATAGTCATGTACCCACGATTCAAGTAAAATTAAACAATCAGAATCGAAACGCGACTTTTATGTTAGATACTGGATCAGGTCCGAATATAATAAAAGAAAATTTAATTTCTGATAAATTAAAAATTGATTACGGGAACATTTTAAGATTAAACGGTATAAATGATTATCCAGTATATACTCTCGGTAGAGTAATAATGCCGCTATTTAAAAAACGGGTAATATTTCATATAGTCTCCAAAGATTTTCCCATTTCGCAAGCCGGAATATTAGGAAACGATTTCTTTAAACAAACAAATTCGCGGATTGACTATGCCGAAGGACATTTAGAAATATCGGGAGAAAGAATTTCATTTTCGACCCCTGAAACAATAACCGTCCCACCGCAAACCGAATCTCTATTCTTTGTACGCATTTCTAATCCGGAAATTGAAATCGGATATATACCGCGAATGAAAGTCATCCACGGTATTTATCTGGGAGATACCGTCGCCAGGAATAAAGACGGAAAGGCCTATCTGCATATAATAAGTACACTGAACGAACCCATTGAAGTTCAGGTACCTACAATACAGTTACAACCATTAAGTAAAATGCAGGCGGAAAGCATCGAGGGAAACAATGAAGAATGGCAGACCGTTGAAATGTCACGAGACCCCGAAGTTGAACAAACCCATGACGGAGTAAATCACGATAGCAACGATCTCTGTCATCAGGATTTCTTCGATGAAAAAATTCTTGAAGACAATATCCAAAGAAAAAGTAAAATAAAAACTACGCAGGAGAAGGATGCAAAGACATCGCCTGGTAGAAAATTAACCACGCAGGAGAAGGATGCAAAGACATCGCCTGGTGGGGACCACGATAAATCTAGAAAAGGGGGAAATTTCCAAACCCCGTCCAAAAATGAAAAATATAAAAATTCACTTACCCAGGAGAAGGATGCCAAGACATCGCCGGGAAGTAAAATAAATAAAGAGGTAAATCTCCAAACCTCATTAAAAGAATCTAAAATTTCCAGAGATTCTAATCCTGTCGATCGTGAGGAGGGAAATTTCCAAACCTCACTGCGCGATACGACTTCCTCCAAATCCAAAAAGGATCCTTTAAAAATGATAAAAGAATTAAAATTTCCGCGAGTCAAAGAACCCGGAAATAATAGAGATACTTCCTCTCATATTACCTTCGAAGAATTAACGAAGAAGTTACATTTATACGATAAATGTAAAATTAATAATAATAAAAATCAATTAATGATTAATAAACCGTCTTCAAGAATATCAGACTGCATGGAAAAACAATCTCAGCAAATAATAAAAGAATCCACGATTATCCGTCCAAATAAAAGGGAAAGAAAAGATAAAATAAGTGCGCAATGCTTAGCCATAATTAACGAGCAGGGAAATAAGCGCCTTTCTGAAATAATGGAGTTACTTCGTTTGGATCATGTGAGCGCTTCTGAAAGAGAGAATGTAACGAATCTCGTCAAAAGCAGCCAGGATAGATTCCACATACCCGGAGAAATGCTGACCTTCACTCAGGTACTGCAGCATTAAATACCCACAACAGATGATCAACCGATTAACACCAGGCAGTATCGATTTCCGCAGAAGCATAAGGAAGAAATAAATAAGCAGGTAGACGAGCTGTTGAAAGGAAAAATTATTAAACCTTCACAGTCGCCATACAACACGCCAATATGGATCGTGCCAAAGAAGGACGACTCACAAGGAAATAAGCGATGGAGAATGGTACTGGACTTTAGGAGCCTCAACGAAAAAACAATCGGAGACGCCTACCCACTGCCGAATATCGTCGATATACTGGATCAATTAGGCGGAGCACGATACTTCTCCGTCTGCGATCTAGCGTCCGGATTTCATCAAATAAAAATGGATCCGAAGGATAGCCATAAAACGGCTTTCACAACTCCGTTCGGGCATTATAAATTCGAAAGAATGCCCTTCGGATTAAAAAACGCGCCTGCAACTTTCCAGAGATTAATGGATCTCGTATTAACAGGATTGCAGGGCCGTGAATTATTTGTATATATGGATGATATAGTCATATATGCAAAAACGCTAGAGGAACATGAGAGGAAATATAATCTATTAATACAGCGATTGCGAGAAGCGAACCTAAAATTACAACCAGATAAGTGTGAATTTTTAAAACCAAAAGTAACTTATCTTGGTCATGTAATTAGCAAAGACGGCGTAACTCCAGATCCGAAAAAGCTGGAAGCTGTTAAATTATTTCCACGACCTAAAACGCCTAAAAATATTAAACAATTTTTAGGCTTGGCGGGATACTACCGACGGTTCATACCAAGCTTCTCGAAATTAGCTAAACCCCTGACTGTATTATTAAAAAATGACACAGCATTCGAATGGACTTCAAATCAAGAGGAAGCATTCGAATTATTAAAACAAAAATTATGCGAGGAGCCAGTACTACAATATCCGGATTTCTCACAACCATTTATATTAACTACGGACGCCTCAGGACTTGCAGTAGGAGGAATTTTATCTCAAGGAAAAATTAACAAAGATCAACCGGTGGCATATGCATCTCGTACACTGACAGACAATGAAGTAAAGTACGATACATATGAAAAAGAGGCGTTAGCTATTGTATACTGCGTTAAGCATTTTCGGCCATACTTATACGGCCGGAAATTTACCTTAGTTACGGATCACAAACCGTTGCTCTGGTTTAAACATGCTCAAGATGCAAATATGCGCATACTTCGGTGGCGATTAAAATTAGCAGAGTATGATTATGATGTAGTATATAAAGCTGGGAAAACCAATGTAAACGCGGACGCATTGTCTAGAAATCCAGTAGAAGAAATACCGTGTAATATAATTAATCCTGCAAAGAAATTAAATCCAAATAATCCTAAGGACGCCGAATTAATTGCACAGATGCTGGAAGAATCAGATAACGATAGCGAAGAAGACGACGATTACAAATTATATTTATCTGATGAGGAAGAAATAGAAAAGGAAATTAATAAAAATGAAATAAGTAAAAATGATTCAATACCATTTACGGAACAGGAATTAAATGAACCATCACAGGAGATTGTGGAAAAAGCATTAATTCATGATCCACCAACGGAACGTAGGATCCAGACACGAAGCCAAACGGCAAAGAAGGAAAGAATGGAAAAATTAAAAGAAAATATAATTGGAAAGGAAAACGAACAAATAGAAGAACCTGAAATTCAAAAGGAGGACCCCGACGAAGGAAAAAGTGACGATGGAAGTGAAAGCGAAAGTGAGACAGAGGAAAGTAAAAATTTACCTGTTATCACCGACATACAAGATATACCTAACAATATAATCGAAACACGCGACTTATTATTCTTGCGAAAAGATAATATCACATACTTCACTGACATTGAAGGAAATCCTTTGGATTCTGGTTCACAAAAATTATTTGAGAGGAATGAATTACCGAAAATTAAAACGCTTGCCTTAGGGGAAGCGCAACCGATAAAATACAAGAAATATTATCACATTATTTTACCGATCAGCGAGGGAGTCCGTGAAGGACCAACTTTAACTCTGCAACACGTATCCACAGCTATTAAAAATCTGCGAGCTATCTCCGAAGAATTAAATTTACAAACAGTTAGTATCGCGAAAACTGATTTAGTAAACAACGTACCATGGAGCGAAATCAAAAACCTATTACACATAATCTTCTTAAATTCACCTACAAAATTAATAATTTGCAACGGATCAATAAAATATCCTCCCAGAGATCTCCGGTCGTCAATAATCGGAGAAATGCATTGTTCACCAACGGGGGGACACCGCGGAGTAAATAAAACATATAATAGAATTAAACACAAGTATTATTGGGAGAATTTAAAACAGGAAGTTCAACTGTATATTCAACAATGTTTACAGTGTCAGTTAAAAAAATTAGTCAGGGTAAAAACAAAGCAGCCCATGCTAATAACTGACACACCGGGAACTTCCTTTGATAAAATTGCTATGGATATTGTAGGGCCTCTGCCGAGAACAGACAGAGGAAATGAATATATTCTGACCATGCAAGACCAGCTGACAAAATTCTGCATGGGCATACCTCTACAAAATCAGACATCCGAAACAATCGCCGAAGTATTTGTAGACAGATTTATCTGTGTATTAGGCGCCCCAAAGGCAATTTTAACCGATCAAGGAAGGAATTTCGTGAGTGAATTAATCAAGAAAGTGGCGAAAATATTTAGAATACGAAAATTCCGAACCACAGCATTCCATCCGCAATCAAACGGCTCGTTAGAGAGGTCTCACCACGCTCTTGGCGAATATTTAAAGCAATACGCCAATGAACAAAGGGAATGGGACAAATGGGTCGGACTCGCCATGTTCAACTATAATACTTGCGTACATGAGACAACAAGACATACACCGTATGAATTAGTATTCGGAAAAATAGCTAGAGTACCGACGGACGAACCTCTCGGCCCGGAGGAAAAGTTAGCTAGCTACGACGATTATTTAATAGGCCTCGTTACACAGCTCCATAATTTACAAACAAACGCCTTCAAGAATGTAACAGAAGCAAAAGAAAAATCTAAGAAACTTTACGACAGGAAAATAAATCCGAAAACTTTTAAGCCCGGAGACTACGTATTTTTATTGAAAGGACCGAAGCCCGGTAAATTCGGTAATCAATACACTGGGCCTCATGAAGTTTTAGAAATTTTGAATAAAAATAACGTGAGGATAAGAATTAAGAAAAATACAAAAGTTGTGCACCCGAATAGGCTACGAGTATCATATATAAAACCGAATGAATGAAAATAAAATTGTATTTTCAGATGGATTCGAGATTTAAATGGATTATCGGCGCGATTGTCTTCATGCACGTTTCTGAAATAAACGGAATAATTGGCTACGATTGTGGATCTGCGAATTTGAATATTACGACTCTATCATTATTAGACGTTGAAAATTGTAATATACCATTAACTCAACCTCAAGTAGACCGAACTTATATACAGCTGCTTCAAATATCAAAATTCGAAGGATTGCAAGTGATACAATGCAAAGTATCAATTAATCGACACGTATATTACTGTGGAATGCATTCACATACTTCAATTGTAACTAACGGACAAGCTGAATACGTTTTCGAAACCACAGCAGATCAATGCAAAAAGATGCATGCAACCGGATCATTCTCTTTCTCTACTTATACACATGTTTATGGATTAAAAGTGAATCAAACAATAATGCGACCAGTTACGCTCGCAGGAACAACAAGTATGGACGGACACTGCTCAGGCAGTTATTACTCTGATCCGTATGGCAGCTGGCACAATGTCGTAGTGCAAGCCATAATTACCATTACTTTAACCACTCACCAAGCAACTGTTAATTTAGAAACAAATCAGATTCGATTACGATCCGGAACCGCCTGTACTTATGCAGATAATAACTGCATAGATATCGACGGAGGTTACACATTTTGGCAAACATTACCGACTGATTATTGTAAATTCAATAATTATGACATTCTATACGAAGGATACGCTAACCGAATGCTCGATACACTCTATGAAAAACCACAAATTGTATATTCATTATCAACTAACGACGTAACTTTTGCTTTAACTAAAACAGGAGAAGAACCTTTATGCGGATATACATTAATAAAAACAGAACATCCTAAACTGCTTATTTTAGAAACCACAAAAGGAGAATCATTCGCACGCAAACGACCATTACCCGTTGAGAATTTAGATATATTCACTTATGTGAATTCAAAATTTGTATACGTGGAAAAACATATCCGATCTCAGATGAATTCTCTGTATCGAGATGTGTTAAAACAACGCTGTAATTTAGAACAGCAAGTATTAAAAAATGCATTGAGTATTGCCGTTAATTCACCCGATGAATTTGCATATCAAATAATGAAAGGACCTGGCTATATGGCCGTAATATCAGGCGAAGTTGTACATATAATTAAATGCACGCCAGTAGATGTTAAAATTCAGCATGTAAGAGAGTGTTATTCCGAGCTACCGGTATTAAGAAGTAATGACACATACTTCTTATCACCACGAACACACATACTAACGAAAACCGGAACTCAAATTTCATGTAACCGAGTAATTCCTCCGATGTATTTCTTGAATGACGGATGGTATCGAATGATACCTACGCCAGAACGAACACTGCCTCCAATAACAATCAAGCCAATGACTAAACCTACATGGCATTATACAAATCCAGGATCCTTAGCAGCCAGCGGAATTTACAGTGAAAAAGATCTCGAACATCTGAGAGATCATATAATGTTCCCTGCTGAACGACCCGCGTTACTTAACACAGTAGCAAGGGGAGTAATGGGAGAAGCTACGTCGATCCATGGAGGATTAATTTCAAACCTCATGGACGAGGCATCAATAGAAAAAGTAGCCACCTCCGCATGGAATAAAATGTGGAGTAAATTTTTGATTTTTGGAAATGTCAGTGCCGGAATGCTGGGAATATTCCTATGTATTCGCGGAATTAAATTAATACTCGATACTCTTGTTCATGGCTATGCACTACATACAGTATACGGATGGTCATTATATTTAATCGGAGCCATCTGGGATTCATTAACTCAACTCTTACTACATCTGGGAGAAAAGAGACCAAGATATGAGAAACCTAGTGCACCCGTAATGCCGGAACAAGAGAATTTGAAACAAATACAAAACGATTTATATCCAGTTGAAGAATCTGGAACAAATCATGAAGCAGACACGGAACGACACTATCCACTTTTACCTGCCCGAGAAAATGCAACTTATTCTCTGGGGTTAAAACATTAAAATTTCAGCCATTATATTTTTCTCCTCATGTATTTCCGTACATGCAACGTTTTTTTTTTTAATTCTTATGCAACAATTTGACATCAAGTATTTCTCTTATTATTTTACCCTTTTTCTAAAGCCTACTTGTTTTTAGAACAAGAAGAAAGAAGATTTAATTGAAAAATGGAGGCTACAATTCCAACGATTAACACCTACCATTTAACTCGATCGTTCCTGGAGGCCATGGTGTTGGAGGTGGAGTCGCCCACGCTGTTCTGGGTGAAACTAAAAAACGGGCAGGACGAGCTGAACGAGCTCCTAGACTACCTAACTATGAGAATGAAGAGGATCGGGACGAAGCTCACAATGGCGCCCGATCGTATTCATGTCGGGACTCTGGTTGCTGTAAAGGAGGGGAGACGGTGGCAGCGAGGGATCATCACGGAGGTGACGTCTCACACTGACGTCACCATCCATCTAAAGGACTGGGGGCGGAAGATACATCGCCGCAAGTTCGACTGTTGCCACCTCGAGAACCGATTTAGGGAGCAGCCATGGCAGGCCATTCCATGCGGGGCGCATGGGATCCGGCCAGTGTCCCCCACCGGCTGGACAGAGAGGGACATCATCCTTACTAAGGCTCTAATAGAGAAAGAGTGGGGAGAAATAAGGATCCGGCGGGCCTCGGGGGGAGAGTTCGCCGAGGTGGACTTCTCAACCCACCGGCCGGACGACTTCCGGAGGCATGACCTCGCCCATGCGTTGGAGCAGGCAGGAGCGGCATTAAGAAGCTCCAACGTAATTATAAATCATATAATAGGGCCTAATAATGTAATAGAACGGCCAGAATTTAGGAAGATAAGGTCCCCAGGATCTCTGTAGTAAACCTTAATAAAACATTTATTTTTAAATTGCGTATTAGTAATATTGATACTCCTAAGGATGTATTAGTTGATAAGTAAAATATTAGGCTATTATTTTTTTCTTCCTCATGAAACTAATCACTTAAGTCAAAAATTGCACATATATATATATTTTAAAAAAAAAAAAAAAAAAAAAAAGAAAAAAAAACCTTAGTAACGTAAGACAAAAATAAGAGATTGCAGAAAAAGGAAAGGAGGACACAGTAGTTCCACTCAAGGAGAAGTGGAGGGGAGAAGGCCACGCGTCAGTCGGAAAAGCGTGTAGCCAAACCAAGAATGAGCGGTCAGGAGACCATTCATTAAAATGTTCAATAGACCCCAAATTTGAGTGTAGTGTTGAAAAACACACATAATGGTGAGCGAAAAAAACGCCACATTGTTCTGTTTCAAATTTGACAAGGTCAAGAACAATCCTAAGTTATTAAAATCAAACCTGACTAATGGAGATTTAATCTCTAAAAGAAGTCTCCCGTGTAGCGTCAAAATCTATTCGTTCCAGAAACGAAGGAAAAATAAACCTTAGCCTGCAAACACTTATAGTCGACATAGGAAATATTATTAGAATTTCGTTTTAAAATTTTTTTTTAAGTGAATATATATATATGTACAGAGAATTGAACAAATTGAGAAAAATCTTTCTAGAATATACATATATAAAATGATAGCCTAAAAAGAAAAATAAAAATGTGTAAGTTCTTAGAACTAAGTATGAAACTACGAAAAAAAGAGAACTCTTTATTTAATGCAAATGTTGTGAATTAAAGCCCCAACATTTGTCTAAGTCGGGGGGTGTTACGTCTCCGACTCCGCGTCTCTTTTTTTCGACGTATATTAAAATTTTAGTTAAGGGGAAGGTAGACCGTAGTCCATTGTAATATAAAAAAAAAGGGAATTTCAGAGTCCTTCAGAAAATAAATTCAATAGACGTTCACATATTCCGGGACAATTTGTTGCGTGGAAGCATAAAAAACATGTAACAAATTGCGAACGGGCGCCAACAGGATGTCAGACAAAGAATTTGTCTAGACATAATACAAAAAATCAGAATTTAAGAGCTCATAAATATTTCAACTTTGATAACCTGTCCGTCATAGGAAAGGAAAAATAACTTTCTTTTAAAAATTGTAATTGCGTACCGATCCCGAGCTTTAGAAAAACCAAGGGCGCGAGCGACCCGAAATTACCGGAGTATGTGACGCAGACAAAGGCAATAAAACCAGGCAACCATATGTCATATGGAATGTAAGAGTTACCTAACCATCTCTCGATGGAAATGATAGAAAAATTCTGGAAGGCTCGGAAGGGGTAACTCGTTGAAGCGGGGGTGCTTCGTAGGCACATTACTTCCTTAAAACCAATGGACTTCGGGAACTCCTCACCAAAATCTAGAAACTAAGGGCGAAAACTTAAAATAGAGAAGGGACGAAGTGCGAGTGCCCAATAATTTTGAGATAGGAAAAGTGGAGGAATAAGCTCTGCAAATGAGAGATTAGAATCTCAGAAAAATGAAAATTCGGGAAGAGTCCTCCCCTTTTCCGAGCTTATAAAATCTTGTGCTCAGGCTGAGCACGCTCTCTTACATCTCAGCCACAAGCCGAATCAGTTTACTTAAATCTATCGTGAGTGCTTTGAGTGTGCAAGTCGATCCAAACCTATCGAGGAAGCAGTTGAAGATCTCCTAAAAGTAAGTCCCTACGATTTAATATGTACTTGGGCGAAAAACACGATTCCACTAAATGTAGTTATCTTGATTAATTGTTTTCAAATGTTGTCTGAGAGAAAGAAATGTCCGAGTCGAGCCTCCGCGGTTTTGATTTTGTGCTGATTGTTCCCGTGATTTGTTAAATGTGTGAGAATATCTGCTCTCGAACATCGGTTGAGACATGCTGTCGAAAAACTAGCGATTTTCTGTGGTCAACTCCGCGAAATATCGCTGGAACTTTGGCGACTGTTCTCAGCTAAAGAATCGGGAAGCGGTTCTCGCCAAAGACAGATTATGCGGAATCTTTCATGGCCGGATCGAGACCTTCGGAATTCGTCGATGACGAATCTCCTTCCCTCCATTGTTATCAAACATTCCAAAAATTAAATTCAGATTTAATTAAAATCAATTAATAATTTTAGTGGAATCTCAAAATAAGAAAACGCTGAGGAAGAGTCGAGCGCGGCGGAATAAACAGATCAAAAATCTGAGAGATTTAGTCCGCCGCTTCTTCGTGCAATACCTGCTCGCGGCGGCACCGAGTGAGGAAGTATTCGTGTCTCCCGCGCGCAACGAGGAGAGACCTTGGTCTCCTCGTCCAGGCCCACCGCCACCATCTCCTATCCGCGGCGATCCGGAGCCGTTATACGGCTATTTCCCAGAAGAAGAGGAGTCAGTTGTGAATCCTTCCGACGACCGAGATCTCTCGTCTCAGTCCACGGAGCCTGAAACGGAATTATTCCGCCCCACGACTCCTTCTTATACCCCGAATTCTTCCCTCATCTCCGAGCCACGGTTTCCCGGAGATGAGCCAAGAGTCTGCTCCACTCCTCTTTCACCACCTCCTTTTCCCTTCGAACCTGAGGAAGCCGACTCTCTGGGTGAGGATGACTCAATCTCTCTCCAGGAGTAGACTTCCCCGATCACCTCCATCTCCGGTCCCAGTATAGAGATCCTCGAGGAGCATCCAGAACCGAGAGAGGTTATAGATCCTCTCCTGGAGCTCCTCCGCAGGGCCTGTACTCCGTGGACAGATCCTGTCCCGGAAAGGGCCTTCTCCATCGGCCCTGACCATTTTGAGCCAGAGGAGATCAGGATTCAGGCAGCTCGGTCTGATCCTGACTCTCACTTTTTTATTTACTATCCCGGGGTGGAATTTCCGTTCCTGGCTCCGATGCGATTAATTGACCTCGTTTTCCCGAGATCCACCGCGAGGGTGGTGGAAAGAAAGAGGTCACACACACACACATACACACACACATGCACACCCTTACACTCATTTAAATATTATAAAGTTCTCAACACCGCAATGTTAAAATTATATTTACTCATTCGTACATTACCGTTCTCGTATTATTTGATTTGTAAAATAAAAACTTTTACGCTATTTTTATATTTTAAATGCACTGTATGAGTTCTTGAATTGCCTTTTCGCCATCTATAGATTATTTTCGATTTTTGTAATTAGAGTCATTTATTTTTTTAATTAAATTGTTAATTAGTGTTATTAAAATCGTGGACTAATTATTTAATTATTACCCTAAACTATCCTGCCTAAGCGATCAATCACGCCCGGTTCTATCCCAGAGAAGAAGGATTCATTTCCTTTCTCTAAAAAGAACCACTTACGCGCTCAATTGAAATCCGAAAAATAATCTGCGCGTAAAACGTGTAGATTCGAATTTCGAATCTCACATAAATTCGGTGGTATTTCCTCCCCTACCCTATCAGCACAGACCATTCCGAGGAATTCCTTCCAATTGATTAATTAAATAAAAATTAATCCTCCTGACGTAACATACCACTGATTTTTGGGGGCTCGTCCGGGATTGTTTGAGCGTGATTTTTCGCAAATGGATACTAGGGCAACGTCTGACAAGGCAGAAGTAGATAAAAACTATAAAGCTGCGGTAGAACAATCGTCTAAACCAAAACAGACACAAACTCAGATACATACTTCGACACCTACAGTGTCCAAAAATCTAACCTAAACAACCTACTCCTTTACAAACCATTACTGAAAGTGTATCTACTCTTTGCCTGATATATATCCGAGGTAACGGAGGGATCTACGATTAAATTAGACGAGACACGAATACCATGGTGCCAAAGCGACTACAAACGTATTATAGCAAAGTTGAACCCGCAGTAGAATCTAAGAAAATGGCGAATACAAATCCGTTCGCCACATTAAAATACGCGGTAGAGGCGGTTCCCTTCTTTGATGGCAAAAACATCTCCATAAATTATTTTGTGGAAGTGAGGAGGCAAATATGTTGCCTCCCGAGGCGAGGAACAATTCGCGAAAGTAATTCGAACGCGGATAATAGGCGAAGCTCGACGAACGATCCAGGAAGGGAATTTGATACCGTGGCTCAATTGACCAGATTTTGGAAATTTTTGGCCAAGATAAAAATGTTTACCTTTAAAGAAGTGGGCAGGGTATATCAAAAAAATGAAGAAGATGTAATCACGTATGCTAACAGAGTGAGACTTCTGGGAAATAGAATAATGGACGTGCACAAAAGGATGATTGACGATTACGAGCAATTAGCTGAAATTAGAAACATTTTAGAAAAAGATGTATGTAAATGTTTTATACGAGGATTAAAAGCAGAAATAGAACAAAGAGTAAAAAGGGATTTAGATGTGCATGAAACCGTCAATGATGCTCTAAATATAGAAAGAGAGCTACGTGAAATTACCGAAATACGACACGGAAAAGTCCCAACCACCCCTAAGTCATCGAATATAGATCGTTCTCGAGAAATTTGCCAGTTATGCCTCAAAGAAGGGCATGTTGCCTCGAACTGTAGGAAATTAGCGATACAGACAGGAAACTATCTAAATGCCTCAAACGAGATTTTAATTTGTCAAATCTGTAAAAAACGCGGACATAGTGCGGATAAATGTCGTCAACGCGAAACAAATAATCGTCGATTTATAAATATTATTCAGGAAAATAAATCGAATTGCCAACTATGCAATAAATCGGGGCATAACGCGAAGAATTGCCGATTTAATAACAACCAGAATAGGACAGTGTTAATTTGTCAATGGTGCGAAAAATCGGGACATACGCGAATAATTGCTGGAAAAAACAGCAAGAATCCAGAATTACTGGGCAAAAACCGCGCACAGTGTCAAATTTGCGATGGATTTGGCCATTCAGCAAAAGAATGCCGAAATAATGCGAGGCAGAATAACTCTAAAGAAGCAGAGAATTGTCGTTATTGTAAGAAAGATGGCCACGTGTTAGAAAACTGCGAACTTAGAATTACTAACAATAAAAGGGCGTGAAGCAATGAATGCGGGAAACGCCGGTGGCCTCAAGACGGGTGTGCAGCAGGGGTCGGACGGATCTCACACCCTGTAGTATCGGTCGGAAATGAGTCAAGAGAATAGAGCCTGAAATTCGGCCGGTTACCGTAAATTTAGATAGACATAGTCATGTACCCACGATTCAAGTAAAATTAAACAATCAGAATCGAAACGCGACTTTTATGTTAGATACTGGATCAGGTCCGAATATAATAAAAGAAAATTTAATTTCTGATAAATTAAAAATTGATTACGGGAACATTTTAAGATTAAACGGTATAAATGATTATCCAGTATATACTCTCGGTAGAGTAATAATGCCGCTATTTAAAAAACGGGTAATATTTCATATAGTCTCCAAAGATTTTCCCATTTCGCAAGCCGGAATATTAGGAAACGATTTCTTTAAACAAACAAATTCGCGGATTGACTATGCCGAAGGACATTTAGAAATATCGGGAGAAAGAATTTCATTTTCGACCCCTGAAACAATAACCGTCCCACCGCAAACCGAATCTCTATTCTTTGTACGCATTTCTAATCCGAAATTGAAATCGATATATACCGCGAATGAAAGTCATCCACGGTATTTATCTGGGAGATGTCGTTGGTGGAATAAAGACGGAAAGGCCTATCTGCATATAATAAGTACACTGAACGAACCCATTGAAGTTCAGGTACCTACAATACAGTTACAACCATTAAGTAAAATGCAGGCGGAAAGCATCGAGGGAAACAATGAAGAATGGCAGACCGTTGAAATGTCACGAGACCCCGAAGTTGAACAAACCCATGACGGAGTAAATCACGATAGCAACGATCTCTGTCATCAGGATTTCTTCGATGAAAAAATTCTTGAAGACAATATCCAAAGAAAAAGTAAAATAAAAACTACGCAGGAGAAGGATGCAAAGACATCGCCTGGTAGAAAAATTAACCACGCAGTGAAGGATGCAAAGACATCAGCCTGGTGGGGACCATGATAAATCTAGAAAAGGGGGAAATTCCAAACCCCGTCCAAAAATGAAAATATAAAAAAATTCACTTACCCAGGAGAAGGATGCCAAGACATCGCCGGAAGTAAAATAAATAAAGAGGTAAATCTCCAAAACCTCATTAAAAGAATCTAAAATTCCAGAGACTTAACTCTGTCGATCGTGAGGAGTGGAAATTTCCAAACCTCACTGCGCGATACGACTTCCTCCAAATCCAAAAAGGATCCTTTAAAAATGATAAAGAATTAAAATTTGCGAGTCAAAGAACCTGAAATAATAGAGATACTTCCTCTGCATTACCTTCGAAGAATTAACGAAGAAGTTACATTTATACGATAAATGTAAAATTAATAATAATAAAAATCAATTAATGATTAATAAACCGTCTTCAAGAATATCAGACTGCATGGAAAACAATCTCAGCAAATAATAAAAGAATCCACGATTATCCTAAATAAAAGGGAAAGAAAAGATAAAATAAGTGCGCAATGCTTAGCCATAATTAACGAGCAGGGAAATAAGCGCCTTTCTGAAATAATGGAGTTACTTCGTTTGGATCATGTGAGCGCTTCTGAAAGAGAGAATGTAACGAATCTCGTCAAAAGCAGCCAGGATAGATTCCACATACCCGGAGAAATGCTGACCTTCACTCAGGTACTGCAGCATTAAATACCCACAACAGATGATCAACCGATTAACACCTCAGGCAGTATCAATTTCCGCAGAAGCATAAGGAAGAAATAAATAAGCAGGTAGACGAGCTGTTGAAAGGAAAAATTATTAAACCTTCACAGCTCATACAACACGCCAATATGGATCGTGCCAAAGAAGGAGACTCACAAGGAAATAAGCGATGGAGAATGGTACTGACTTTAGGAGCCTCAACGAAAAACAATCGGAGACGCCTACCCACTCGCCGAATATCAATGATATACTGGATCAATTAGGTGGAGCACTACTTCTCCGTCTGCGATCTAGCGCCGGATTTCATCAAATAAAAATGGATCCGCTGATAGCCATAAACGGTGCCACAACCTGTTCGGGCATTATAAATTCGGCATCGTTCTTCGGATTAAAAACGCGCCTGCAACTTTCCAGAGATTAATGGATCTCGTATTAACAGGATTGCAGGGCCGTGGAATTATTTGTATATGGATGATATAGTCATATATGCAAAAACGCTAGAGGAACATGAGAGGAAATATAATCTATTAATACAGCGATTGCGAGAAGCGAACCTAAAATTACAACCAGATAAGTGTGAATTTTTAAAACCAAAAGTAACTTATCTTGGTCATGTAATTAGCAAAGACGGCGTAACTCCAGATCCGAAAAAGCTGGAAGCTGTTAAATTATTTCCACGACCTAAAACGCCTAAAAATATTAAACAATTTTTAGGCTTGGCGGGATACTACCGACGGTTCATACCAAGCTTCTCGAAATTAGCTAAACCCCTGACTGTATTATTAAAAAATGACACAGCATTCGAATGGACTTCAAATCAAGAGGAAGCATTCGAATTATTAAAACAAAAATTATGCGAGGAGCCAGTACTACAATATCCGGATTTCTCACAACCATTTATATTAACTACGGACGCCTCAGGACTTGCAGTAGGAGGAATTTTATCTCAAGGAAAAATTAACAAAGATCAACCGGTGGCATATGCATCTCGTACACTGACAGACAATGAAGTAAAGTACGATACATATGAAAAAGAGGCGTTAGCTATTGTATACTGCGTTACATTTTCGACCATACTTATACGGCCGGAAATTTACCTTAGTTACGGATCACAAACCGTTGCTCTGGTTTAAACATGCTCAAGATGCAAATATGCGCATACTTCGGTGGCGATTAAAATTAGCAGAGTATGATTATGATGTAGTATATAAAGCTGGGAAAACCAATGTAAACGCGGACGCATTGTCTAGAAATCCAGTAGAAGAAATACCGTGTAATATAATTAATCCTGCAAAGAAATTAAATCCAAATAATCCTAAGGACGCCGAATTAATTGCACAGATGCTGGAAGAATCAGATAACGATAGCGAAGAAGACGACGATTACAAATTATATTTATCTGATGAGGAAGAAATAGAAAAGGAAATTAATAAAAATGAAATAAGTAAAAATGATTCAATACCATTTACGGAACAGGAATTAAATGAACCATCACAGGAGATTGTGGAAAAAGCATTAATTCATGATCCACCAACGGAACGTAGGATCCAGACACGAAGCCAAACGGCAAAGAAGGAAAGAATGGAAAAATTAAAAGAAAATATAATTGAAAAGGAAAACGAACAAATAGAAGAACCTGAAATTCAAAAGGAGGACCCCGACGAAGGAAAAAGTGACGATGGAAGTGAAAGCGAAAGTGAAACGGACGAAAGTAAAAATTTACCTGTTATCACCGACATACAAGATATACCTAACAATATAATCGAAACACGCGACTTATTATTCTTGCGAAAAGATAATATCACATACTTCACTGACATTGAAGGAAATCCTTTGGATTCTGGTTCACAAAAATTATTTGAGAGGAATGAATTACCGAAAATTAAAACGCTTGCCTTAGGGGAAGCGCAACCGATAAAATACAAGAAATATTATCACATTATTTTACCGATCAGCGAGGGAGTCCGTGAAGGACCAACTTTAACTCTGCAACACGTATCCACAGCTATTAAAAATCTGCGAGCTATCTCCGAAGAATTAAATTTACAAACAGTTAGTATCGCGAAAACTGATTTAGTAAACAACGTACCATGGAGCGAAATCAAAAACCTATTACACATAATCTTCTTAAATTCACCTACAAAATTAATAATTTGCAACGGATCAATAAAATATCCTCCCAGAGATCTCCGGTCGTCAATAATCGGAGAAATGCATTGTTCACCAACGGGGGGACACCGCGGAGTAAATAAAACATATAATAGAATTAAACACAAGTATTATTGGGAGAATTTAAAACAGGAAGTTCAACTGTATATTCAACAATGTTTACAGTGTCAGTTAAAAAAATTAGTCAGGGTAAAAACAAAGCAGCCCATGCTAATAACTGACACACCGGGAACTTCCTTTGATAAAATTGCTATGGATATTGTAGGGCCTCTGCCGAGAACAGACAGAGGAAATGAATATATTCTGACCATGCAAGACCAGCTGACAAAATTCTGCATGGGCATACCTCTACAAAATCAGACATCCGAAACAATCGCCGAAGTATTTGTAGACAGATTTATCTGTGTATTAGGCGCCCAAAGGCAATTTTAACCGATCAAGGAAGGAATTTTATGAGTGAATTAATCAAGAAAGTGGCGAAAATATTTAGAATACGAAAATTCCGAACCACAGCATTCCATCCGCAATCAAACGGCTCGTTAGAGAGGTCTCACCACGCTCTTGGCGAATATTTAAAGCAATACGCCAATGAACAAAGGGAATGGGACAAATGGGTCGGACTCGCCATGTTCAACTATAATACTTGCGTACATGAGACAACAAGACATACACCGTATGAATTAGTATTCGGAAAAATAGCTAGAGTACCGACGGACGAACCTCTCGGCCCGGAGGAAAAGTTAGCTAGCTACGACGATTATTTAATAGGCCTCGTTACACAGCTCCATAATTTACAAACAAACGCCTTCAAGAATGTAACAGAAGCAAAAGAAAAATCTAAGAAACTTTACGACAGGAAAATAAATCCGAAAACTTTTAAGCCCGGAGACTACGTATTTTTATTGAAAGGACCGAAGCCCGGTAAATTCGGTAATCAATACACTGGGCCTCATGAAGTTTTAGAAATTTTGAATAAAAATAACGTGAGGATAAGAATTAAGAAAAATACAAAAGTTGTGCACCCGAATAGGCTACGAGTATCATATATAAAACCGAATGAATGAAAATAAAATTGTATTTTCAGATGGATTCGAGATTTAAATGGATTATCGGCGCGATTGTCTTCATGCACGTTTCTGAAATAAACGGAATAATTGGCTACGATTGTGGATCTGCGAATTTGAATATTACGACTCTATCATTATTAGACGTTGAAAATTGTAATATACCATTAACTCAACCTCAAGTAGACCGAACTTATATACAGCTGCTTCAAATATCAAAATTCGAAGGATTGCAAGTGATACAATGCAAAGTATCAATTAATCGACACGTATATTACTGTGGAATGCATTCACATACTTCAATTGTAACTAACGGACAAGCTGAATACGTTTTCGAAACCACAGCAGATCAATGCAAAAAGATGCATGCAACCGGATCATTCTCTTTCTCTACTTATACACATGTTTATGGATTAAAAGTGAATCAAACAATAATGCGACCAGTTACGCTCGCAGGAACAACAAGTATGGACGGACACTGCTCAGGCAGTTATTACTCTGATCCGTATGGCAGCTGGCACAATGTCGTAGTGCAAGCCATAATTACCATTACTTTAACCACTCACCAAGCAACTGTTAATTTAGAAACAAATCAGATTCGATTACGATCCGGAACCGCCTGTACTTATGCAGATAATAACTGCATAGATATCGACGGAGGTTACACATTTTGGCAAACATTACCGACTGATTATTGTAAATTCAATAATTATGACATTCTATACGAAGGATACGCTAACCGAATGCTCGATACACTCTATGAAAAACCACAAATTGTATATTCATTATCAACTAACGACGTAACTTTTGCTTTAACTAAAACAGGAGAAGAACCTTTATGCGGATATACATTAATAAAAACAGAACATCCTAAACTGCTTATTTTAGAAACCACAAAAGGAGAATCATTCGCACGCAAACGACCATTACCCGTTGAGAATTTAGATATATTCACTTATGTGAATTCAAAATTTGTATACGTGGAAAAACATATCCGATCTCAGATGAATTCTCTGTATCGAGATGTGTTAAAACAACGCTGTAATTTAGAACAGCAAGTATTAAAAAATGCATTGAGTATTGCCGTTAATTCACCCGATGAATTTGCATATCAAATAATGAAAGGACCTGGCTATATGGCCGTAATATCAGGCGAAGTTGTACATATAATTAAATGCACGCCAGTAGATGTTAAAATTCAGCATGTAAGAGAGTGTTATTCCGAGCTACCGGTATTAAGAAGTAATGACACATACTTCTTATCACCACGAACACACATACTAACGAAAACCGGAACTCAAATTTCATGTAACCGAGTAATTCCTCCGATGTATTTCTTGAATGACGGATGGTATCGAATGATACCTACGCCAGAACGAACACTGCCTCCAATAACAATCAAGCCAATGACTAAACCTACATGGCATTATACAAATCCAGGATCCTTAGCAGCCAGCGGAATTTACAGTGAAAAAGATCTCGAACATCTGAGAGATCATATAATGTTCCCTGCTGAACGACCCGCGTTACTTAACACAGTAGCAAGGGGAGTAATGGGAGAAGCTACGTCGATCCATGGAGGATTAATTTCAAACCTCATGGACGAGGCATCAATAGAAAAAGTAGCCACCTCCGCATGGAATAAAATGTGGAGTAAATTTTTGATTTTTGGAAATGTCAGTGCCGGAATGCTGGGAATATTCCTATGTATTCGCGGAATTAAATTAATACTCGATACTCTTGTTCATGGCTATGCACTACATACAGTATACGGATGGTCATTATATTTAATCGGAGCCATCTGGGATTCATTAACTCAACTCTTACTACATCTGGGAGAAAAGAGACCAAGATATGAGAAACCTAGTGCACCCGTAATGCCGGAACAAGAGAATTTGAAACAAATACAAAACGATTTATATCCAGTTGAAGAATCTGGAACAAATCATGAAGCAGACACGGAACGACACTATCCACTTTTACCTGCCCGAGAAAATGCAACTTATTCTCTGGGGTTAAAACATTAAAATTTCAGCCATTATATTTTTCTCCTCATGTATTTCCGTACATGCAACGTTTTTTTTTTTTTAATTCTTATGCAACAATTTGACATCAAGTATTTCTCTTATTATTTTACCCTTTTTCTAAAGCCTACTTGTTTTTAGAACAAGAAGAAAGAAGATTTAATTGAAAAATGGAGGCTACAATTCCAACGATTAACACCTACCATTTAACTCGATCGTTCCTGGAGGCCATGGTGTTGGAGGTGGAGTCGCCCACGCTGTTCTGGGTGAAACTAAAAAACGGGCAGGACGAGCTGAACGAGCTCCTAGACTACCTAACTATGAGAATGAAGAGGATCGGGACGAAGCTCACAATGGCGCCCGATCGTATTCATGTCGGGACTCTGGTTGCTGTAAAGGAGGGGAGACGGTGGCAGCGAGGGATCATCACGGAGGTGACGTCTCACACTGACGTCACCATCCATCTAAAGGACTGGGGGCGGAAGATACATCGCCGCAAGTTCGACTGTTGCCACCTCGAGAACCGATTTAGGGAGCAGCCATGGCAGGCCATTCCATGCGGGGCGCATGGGATCCGGCCAGTGTCCCCCACCGGCTGGACAGAGAGGGACATCATCCTTACTAAGGCTCTAATAGAGAAAGAGTGGGGAGAAATAAGGATCCGGCGGGCCTCGGGGGGAGAGTTCGCCGAGGTGGACTTCTCAACCCACCGGCCGGACGACTTCCGGAGGCATGACCTCGCCCATGCGTTGGAGCAGGCAGGAGCGGCATTAAGAAGCTCCAACGTAATTATAAATCATATAATAGGGCCTAATAATGTAATAGAACGGCCAGAATTTAGGAAGATAAGGTCCCCAGGATCTCTGTAGTAAACCTTAATAAAACATTTATTTTTATTTTAAATTGCGTATTAGTAATATTGATACTCCTAAGGATGTATTAGTTGATAAGTAAAATATTAGGCTATTATTTTTTTCTTCCTCATGAAACTAATCACTTAAGTCAAAAATTGCACATATATATATATTTTAAAAAAAAAAAAAAAAAAGAAAAAATAAGAAAAAAAAACCTTAGTAACGTAAGACAAAAATAAGAGATTGCAGAAAAAGGAAAGGAGGACACAGTAGTTCCACTCAAGGAGAAGTGGAGGGGAGAAGGCCACGCGTCAGTCGGAAAAGCGTGTAGCCAAACCAAGAATGAGCGGTCAGGAGACCATTCATTAAAATGTTCAATAGACCCCAAATTTGAGTGTAGTGTTGAAAGAAACACACACATAATGGTGAGCGAAAAAAAAACGCCACATTGTTCTGTTTCAAATTTGACAAGGTCAAGAACAATCCTAAGTTATTAAAATCAAACCTGACTAATGGAGATTTAATCTCTAAAAGAAGTCTCCCGTGTAGCGTCAAAATCTATTCGTTCCAGAAACGAAGGAAAAATAAACCTTAGCCTGCAAACACTTATAGTCGACATAGGAAATATTATTAGAATTTCGTTTTAAAATTTTTTTTTAAGTGAATATATATATATGTACAGAGAATTGAACAAATTGAGAAAAATCTTTCTAGAATATACATATATAAAATGATAGCCTAAAAAGAAAAATAAAAATGTGTAAGTTCTTAGAACTAAGTATGAAACTACGAAAAAAAGAGAACTCTTTATTTAATGCAAATGTTGTGAATTAAAGCCCCAACATTTGTCTAAGTCGGGGGGTGTTACGTCTCCGACTCCGCGTCTCTTTTTTTCGACGTATATTAAAATTTTAGTTAAGGGGAAGGTAGACCGTAGTCCATTGTAATATAAAAAAAAAGGGAATTTCAGAGTCCTTCAGAAAATAAATTCAATAGACGTTCACATATTCCGGGACAATTTGTTGCGTGGAAGCATTAAAAACATGTAACAAATTGCGAACGGGCGCCAACAGGATGTCAGACAAAGAATTTGTCTAGACATAATACAAAAAATCAGAATTTAAGAGCTCATAAATATTTCAACTTTGATAACCTGTCCGTCATAGGAAAGGAAAAATAACTTTCTTTTAAAAATTGTAATTGCGTACCGATCCCGAGCTTTAGAAAAACCAAGGGCGCGAGCGACCCGAAATTACCGGAGTATGTGACGCAGACAAAGGCAATAAAACCAGGCAACCATATGTCATATGGAATGTAAGAGTTACCTAACCATCTCTCGATGGAAATGATAGAAAAATTCTGGAAGGCTCGGAAGGGGTAACTCGTTGAAGCGGGGGTGCTTCGTAGGCACATTACTTCCTTAAAACCAATGGACTTCGGGAACTCCTCACCAAAATCTAGAAACTAAGGGCGAAAACTTAAAATAGAGAAGGGACGAAGTGCGAGTGCCCAATAATTTTGAGATAGGAAAAGTGGAGGAATAAGCTCTGCAAATGAGAGATTAGAATCTCAGAAAAATGAAAATTCGGGAAGAGTCCTCCCCTTTTCCGAGCTTATAAAATCTTGTGCTCAGGCTGAGCACGCTCTCTTGCATCTCAGCCACAAGCCGAATCAGTTTACTTAAATCTATCGTGAGTGCTTTGAGTGTGCAAGTCGATCCAAACCTATCGAGGAAGCAGTTGAAGATCTCCTAAAAGTAAGTCCCTACGATTTAATATGTACTTGGGCGAAAAACACGATTCCACTAAATGTAGTTATCTTGATTAATTGTTTTCAAATGTTGTCTGAGAGAAAGAAATGTCCGAGTCGAGCCTCCGCGGTTTTGATTTTGTGCTGATTGTTCCCGTGATTTGTTAAATGTGTGAGAATATCTGCTCTCGAACATCGGTTGAGACATGCTGTCGAAAAACTAGCGATTTTCTGTGGTCAACTCCGCGAAATATCGCTGGAACTTTGGCGACTGTTCTCAGCTAAAGAATCGGGAAGCGGTTCTCGCCAAAGACAGATTATGCGGAATCTTTCATGGCCGGATCGAGACCTTCGGAATTCATCGATGACGAATCTCCTTCCCTCCATTGTTATCAAACATTCCAAAAATTAAATTCAGATTTAATTAAAATCAATTAATAATTTTAGTGGAATCTCAAAATAAGAAAACGCTGAGGAAGAGTCGAGCGCGGCGGAATAAACAGATCAAAAATCTGAGAGAATTAGTCCGCCGCTTCTTCGTGCAATACCTGCTCGCGGCGGCACCGAGTGAGGAAGTATTCGTGTCTCCCGCGCGCAACGAGGAGAGACCTTGGTCTCCTCGTCCAGGCCCACCGCCACCATCTCCTATCCGCGGCGATCCGGAGCCGTTATACGGCTATTTCCCAGAAGAAGAGGAGTCAGTTGTGAATCCTTCCGACGACCGAGATCTCTCGTCTCAGTCCACGGAGCCTGAAACGGAATTATTCCGCCCCACGACTCCTTCTTATACCCCGAATTCTTCCCTCATCTCCGAGCCACGGTTTCCCGGAGATGAGCCAAGAGTCTGCTCCACTCCTCTTTCACCACCTCCTTTTCCCTTCGAACCTGAGGAAGCCGACTCTCTGGGTGAGGATGACTCAATCTCTCTCCCAGGAGTAGACTTCCCCGATCAACCTCCATCTCCGGTCCCGAGTATAGAGATCCTCGAGGAGCATCCAGAACCGAGAGAGGTTATAGATCCTCTCCTGGAGCTCCTCCG
Organism: Cardiocondyla obscurior; assembly: GCF_019399895.1. Taxonomy (NCBI): domain Eukaryota; kingdom Metazoa; phylum Arthropoda; class Insecta; order Hymenoptera; family Formicidae; genus Cardiocondyla; species Cardiocondyla obscurior. The sequence continues at coordinate 5,413,730 of NC_091879.1, read as the reverse complement.
CAGGGCCTGTACTCCGTGGACAGATCCTGTCCCGGAAAGGGCCTTCTCCATCGGCCCTGACCATTTTGAGCCAGAGGAGATCAGGATTCAGGCAGCTCGGTCTGATCCTGACTCTCACTTTTTTATTTACTATCCCGGGGTGGAATTTCCGTTCCTGGCTCCGATGCGATTAATTGACCTCGTTTTCCCGAGATCCACCGCGAGGGTGGTGGAAATCGAAGAGGTCACAATAGATTAACACACACACATACACACACACATGCACACCCTTACACTCATTTAAATATTATAAAGTTCTCAACACCGCAATGTTAAAATTATATTTACTCATTCGTACATTACCGTTCTCGTATTATTTGATTTGTAAAATAAAAACTTTTACGCTATTTTTATATTTTAAATGCACTGTATGAGTTCTTGAATTGCCTTTTCGCCATCTATAGATTATTTTCGATTTTTGTAATTAGAGTCATTTATTTTTTTAATTAAATTGTTAATTAGTGTTATTAAAATCGTGGACTAATTATTTAATTATTACCCTAAACTATCCTGCCTAAGCGATCAATCACGCCCGGTTCTATCCCAGAGAAGAAGGATTCATTTCCTTTCTCTAAAAAGAACCACTTACGCGCTCAATTGAAATCCGAAAAATAATCTGCGCGTAAAACGTGTAGATTCGAATTTCGAATCTCACATAAATTCGGTGGTACGTCACCTCCCTACCCTATCAGCACAGACCATTCCGAGGAATTCCTTCCAATTGATTAATTAAATAAAAATTAATCCTCCTGACGTAACAATATTGACAAAAAACGAAAAAAAAATTTTTGAAAATCTGACCACGTGACGTCGTGCGGTGACGTTAGCAGATGCCCACGTGATTATTTTTAGCGTCCTACCCCCTCTAGGGGCAAAGATATTGACGAAAAACGAAAAAAAAATTTTTGAAAATCTGACTACGTGACGTCGTGCGGTGACGACAGCAGATGCCCACGTGACCATTTTTAGCGTTCTACTTTTTTCAGGGGCGAAGATATTGACGAAAAACAAAAAAAAAATTTTTGAAAATCTGACCACGTGACGTCGTGCGGTGACGTCAACAGATGCCCACGTGACCATTTTCAGCGTCCTAACCCTTCCAGGAGCGAAGATATTGACGAAAAACGAAAAAAAAGTTTTTGAAAATTTGACCACGTGACGTCATGCGGTGACGTCAGCAGATGCCCACTTGACCATTTTTAGCGTCCTACCCCCTTCAGGAGCGAAGATATTGACGAAAAACGAAAAAAAAGTTTTTGTAAATCTGACCACGTAACGTCGTGCGGTGACGTCAGCAGATGTCCACGTGACCATTTTTAGCGTCCTACCTCCTCCAAGGGCGAAGATATTGACGAAAAACGAAAAAAAAATTTTTGAAAATCTGACCACGTGACGTCGTGCGGTGACGTTAGCAGATGCCCACGTAATTATTTTCAGCGTTCTACCCCCTCCAGGGGCGGAGATATTGACGAAAAACGAAAAAAAAAATTTTGAAAATCTGACCACGTGACGTCGTGCGGTGACGTCAGCAGATGCCCACGTGATTATTTTTTGCGTCTTACTCTTTCCAGGGGCGAAAATATTGACAAAAAACGAAAAAAAAATTTTTGAAAATCTGATCACGTTATGTCGTGCGGTGGCGTCAGCAAATGCCCACGTGATTATTTTCAGCGTTCTACCCCTTCCAGGAGCGAAGATATTGACGAGAAACGAAAAAAAAATTTTTGAAAATCAGACCACGTGACGTCGTGCTGTGACGTCAGCAGATGCTCACGTGACCATTTTCAACGTCCTACCCCCTCCAAAGGCGGAGATATTGACCAAAAACAAAAATAAAATTTTTGTAAATTTGACTACGTGACGTCGTGCGGTGACGTCAACAGATGCCCACGTGACCATTTTTAGCGTCTTACTTTTTCCAGGGGCGAAGATATTGACGAAAAACGAAAAAAAATTTTTGAAAATCTGACCACGTTACGTCGTGCGGTGACGTCAGCAGATGCCCACGTGACCATTTATAGCGTCCTACCTTTTTAGGGGCGAAGATATTGACGAAAAACGAAAAAGAAATTTTTGAAACTTTGATCACGTAATGTCGTGCGGTGGCGTCAGCAGATGCCCACGTGATTATTTTCAGCGTCCTACCTTCTCCATAAGCGGAGATATTGACGAAAAACGAAAAAAAAATTTTTGAAAATCAGACCACGTAACGTCGTGCGGTAACATCAGCAGATGCTCACGTGACCATTTTCAACGTCCTACCCCCTCCAGTGGCGAAGATATTGACGAAAAACAAAAAAGAAATTTTTGAAAATCTGACCACGTGACGTCGTGCGGTGACGTCAGCAGATGCTCAAGTGACCATTTTCAACGTCATACCCCCTCCAGTGGCGAAGATATTGACGAAAAACGAAAAAGAAATTTTTGAAAATCTGACCACGTGACGTCGTGCGGTGACGTCAGCAGATGCCCACGTGACCATTTTTAGCGTCCTACTTTCTCCAGGGGCGAAGATATTGACGAAAAACAAAAAAAAAATTTTTGAAAATCTGACCACGTGACGTCGTGCGGTGACGTCAGCAGATGCCCACGTGATTATTTTCAGCGTTCTACTCCCTCCAGGAGCGAAGATATTGACGAAAAACGAATAAAAAATTTTTGAAAATCTGACCACGTGACGTCGTGCGGTAACGCCAACAGATGCCCACGTGACCATTTTTTGCGTTTTACCCTTTTTAGGGGCGGAGATATTAACAAAAAACAAAAAAGTTTTTGAAAATCTGACCACGTCACGTTGTGCAGTGACGTCAACAGATGCCCACGTAATCATTTTTAGCGTTCTACTCCCTCCAGGGGCGAAGATATTGACGAAAAACGAAAAAGAAATTTTTGAAAATCTGACCACGTAACGTCGTGCGGTGACGTCAGCAGATGCCCACGTGATTATTTTTAGCGTCCTACTTCTTCCAGGGGCGAAGATATTGACGAAAAACAAAAATAAATTTTTGAAAATTTGACCACGTGACGTCGTGCGGTAACGCCAACAGATGTCCACGTGACCATTTTTAGCGTCCTACCTTCTCCAGGGGCGAAGATATTGACGAAAAACGAAAAAGAAATTTTTGAAAATCTGACCACGTGACGTCGTGCGGTGACGTCAGCAGATGCCCACGTGATTATTTTCAGCGTTCTACTCCCTCCAGGAGCGAAGATATTGACGAAAAACGAAAAAAAAATTTTTGAAAATCTGACCACGTGACGTCGTGCGGTAACGCCAACAGATGCCCACGTGACCATTTTTAGCGTTTTACCCTTTTTAAAGGCGGAGATATTAACAAAAAACAAAAAAGTTTTTGAAAATCTGACCACGTCACGTTGTGCAGTGACGTCAACAGATGCCCACGTAATCATTTTTAGCGTTCTACTCCCTCCAGGGGCGAAGATATTGACGAAAAACGAAAAAGAAATTTTTGAAAATCTGACCACGTAACGTCGTGCGGTGACGTCAGCAGATGCCCACGTGATTATTTTTAGCGTCCTACTTCTTCCAGGGGCGAAGATATTGACGAAAAACAAAAATAAATTTTTGAAAATTTGACCACGTGACGTCGTGCGGTAACGCCAACAGATGTCCACGTGACCATTTTTAGCGTCCTACCTTCTCCAGGGGCGAAGATATTGACGAAAAACGAAAAAGAAATTTTTGAAAATCTGACCACGTGACGTCGTGCGGTAACGTCAGCAGATGCTCACGTGACCATTTTCAACGTCCTACCCCCTCTAAAAACGGAGATATTGACGAAAAACAAAAATAAATTTTTGAAAATCTGACCACGTGACGTGGTGCGGTGACGTCAGCAGATGCTCACGTGACTATTTTCAGCGTCCTACCTTCTCCAGGGGCAAAGATATTGACGAAAAACAAAAAAGAAATTTTTGAAAATCTGACCACGTGACGTCGTGCGGTGACGTCAGCAGATGCCCACGTGACCATTTTTAGCGTCCTACCCTTTCCAGGAGCGAAGATATTGACGAAAAACGAAAAAAAAGTTTTTAAAAATTTGATAACGTGACGTAATGCGGTGACGTCAGCAGATGCCCACGTGATTATTTTTAGCGTCCTACCTCCTCCAGAGGCGAAGATATTGACGAAAAACAAAAAAAAAATTTTTGAAAATTTGACCACGTGACGTCGTGCGGTGACGCCAACAGATGCCCACGTGACCATTTTTAGCGTTTTACCTTTTCCAAGAGCGAAGATATTGACGAAAAACGAAAAAGAAATTTTTGAAAATTTGATCACGTGATGTCGTGCGGTGGCGTCAGCAAATGCCCACGTAACCATTTTCAGCGTCCTATCCCCTCCAGGAGCGGAGATATTGACGAAAAACGAAAAAAAAATATTTGAAAATCTGACCACGTGACGTCGTGCGGTGACGTCAGCAGATGCTCACGTGACCATTTCTAGCGTCCTACCTTTTCCAGGGGCAAAAATATTGACGAAAAACAAAAAAAAATTTTTGAAAATCTGACTACGTGACGTCGTGCGGTGACGTCAGCAGATGCTCACGTGACTATTTTCAGCGTCCTACTCCCTCTAGGAGCGGAGATATTGACGAAAAACAAAAAAAAAATTTTTAAATATCTGACCACGTAACGTCGTGCGGTGACGTCAGCAAATGCCCACATGACCATTTTCAGCGTCCTATTCTCTTCAGGGGCGAAGATATTGACGAAAAACAAAAAGTAATTTTTGAAAATCTGACCAAGTGACGTCGTGCGGTGACGTCAGCAGATGCCCACGTGACCATTTTTAGCGTCCTACCTTTTCCAGGGGCGAAAATATTGACGAAAAACGAAAAAAAAATTTTTGAAAATTTGATCACGTGAAGTCGTGCGGTGGCGTCAGCAGATGCCCACGTGATTATTTTCAGCGTCCTACCTTCTCCAGAAGCGGAGATATTGACAAAAAACGAAAAACAATTTTTTGAAAATTAGACCACGTGACGTCGTGCGGTGACGTCAGCAAATGCTCACGTGACCATTTTCAACGTTCTACCTTCTCCAAGGGCGGAGATATTGACAAAAAACGAAAAAGAAATTTTTGAAAATCTGACCACGTGACGTCGTGCGGTGACGTCAGCAGATGCCCACGTAACCATTTTTAGCGTCCTACCTCCTCCAGAGACGAAGATATTGACGAAAAACGAAAAAAAAATTTTTGAAAATATAACCATTTTACGTCGTGTGGTGACGTCAGCAGATGCCTACGTAACCATTTTTAGCGTCCTATCTCCTCCAAAGGCGAAGATATTGACGAAATACGAAAAAAAAATTTTTGAAAATTTGACCACGTGACGTCGTGCGGTAACGCCAACAGATGCCCACGTGACCATTTTTAGCGTCCTACTTTTTTCAGAGGCGAAAATATTGACAAAAAACGAAAAAAAAATTTTTGAAAATCTGACCACGTGACGTCGTGCGGTGACGTCAGCAGATGCTCACGTGATTATTTTTAGCGTTTTATTTTTTCCAGGGGCGAAGATATTGACGAAAAACGAAAAAAAAATTTTTGAAAATCTGACCACGTGACGTCGTGCGATGACGCCAACAGATGCCCACGTGATTATTTTTAGCGTCCTACCCCTTCCAGAAACGAAGATATTGACGAAAAACAAAAAAAAAATTTTTGAAAATCTGACCACGTGACGTCGTGCGGTGACGTCAGCAAATGCTCACGTGACCATTTTTAGCGTCCTACTTTTTCCAGGGGCGAAGATATTGACGAAAAACAAAAAAAAAATTTTTGAAAATCTGATCACGTGATGTCGTGCGGTGGCGTCAACAGATGTTCACGTGACCATTTTTAGCGTCCTACCCTTTCCAGGAGCAAAGATATTGACGAAAAACGAAAAAAAAGTTTTTAAAAATTTGATAACGTGACGTCATGCGGTGACGTCAGCAGATGCCCACGTGACCATTTTTAGCGTCCTACTTTCTCCAGGGGCGAAAACATTGACGAAAAACGAAAAAAAAATTTTTGAAAATCTGATTACGTGACGTTGTGCGGTGACGTCAGCAGATGCCTACGTAACCATTTTTAGCGTTCTACTCCCTCCAGGGGCTAAGATATTGACGAAAAACAAAAAAAAAATTTTTGAAAATCTGACCACGCGACGTCGTGCGGTGACGTCAGCAGATGCCCACGTGATTATTTTCAGCGTTCTACTCCCTCCAAAAGCGAAGATATTGACGAAAAACGAAAAAAAAATTTTTGAAAATCTGACCACGTGACGTCGTGCGGAAACGTCAGCAGATGCTCACGTGACCATTTTTAGCGACCTACCCTCTCCAGGGGCGAAAATATTGACGAAAAACAAAAAAGAAATTTTTGAAAATCTGACCACGTGACGTCGTGCGGTGACGTCAGCAGATGCCCACGTAATCTTTTTTGCGTCCTACCGTTTCCAGAGACGAAGGTATTGACGAAAAACGAAAAAAAAATTTTTGAAAATCTGACCACGTGACGTTGTGCGGTGACGTCAGCAGATGCTCACGTGACTATTATCAGCGTCCTACTCTTTCTAGGAGCGGAGATATTGACGAAAAACAAAAAAAAAATTTTTAATTATCTGACCACGTAACGTCGTGCGGTGACGTCAGCAAATGCCCACATGACCATTTTTAGCGTCCTATTCCCTTCAGGGGCGAAGATATTGACGAAAAACAAAAAAAAAATTTTTGAAAATTTGACTACGTGACGTCGTGCGGTGACGTCAGCAAATGCTCACGTGACTATTTTCAGCGTCCTACTCCCTCTAGGAGCGGAGATATTGACGAAAAACAAAAAAAAAATTTTCAAATATCTGACTACGTAACGTCGTGCGGTGACGTCAGCAAATGCCCACATGACCATTTTTAGCGTCCTATTCCCTTCAGGGGCGAAGATATTGACGAAAAACAAAAAGTAATTTTTGAAAATCTGACCAAGTGACGTCGTGCGGTGACGTCAGCAGATGCCCACGTGACCATTTTTAGCGTCCTACCTTTTCCAGAGGCAAAAATATTGACGAAAAACAAAAAAAAATTTTTGAAAATCTGACGTCGTGACGTCGTGCGGTGACGTCAGCAGATGCTCACGTGACTATTTTCAGCGTCCTACTCTTTCTAGGAGCGGAGATATTGACGAAAAACAAAAAAAAAATTTTTAAATATCTGACTACGTAACGTCGTGCGGTGACGTCAGCAAATGCCCACATGACCATTTTTAGCGTCCTATTCCCTTCAGGGGCGAAGATATTGACGAAAAACAAAAAGTAATTTTTGAAAATCTGACCAAGTGACGTCGTGCGGTGACGTCAGCAGATGCCCACGTGACCATTTTTAGCGTCCTACCTTTTCCAAGGGCGAAAATATTGACGAAAAACGAAAAAAAAATTTTTGAAAATTTGATCACGTGATGTCGTGCGGTGGCGTCAGCAGATGCCCACGTGATTATTTTCAGCATCCTACCTTCTCCAGAAGCGGAGATATTGACAAAAAACGAAAAACAATTTTTTGAAAATTAGACCACGTGACGTCGTGCGGTGACGTCAGCAAATGCTCACGTGACCATTTTCAACGTTCTACCTTCTCCAAGGGCGGAGATATTGACAAAAAACGAAAAAAAAATTTTTGAAAATCTGACCACGTGACGTCGTGCGGTGACGTCAGCAGATGCCCACGTGACCATTTTTAGCGTCCTACCTCCTCCAGGGACGAAGATATTGACGAAAAACGAAAAAAAAATTTTTGAAAATATAACCATTTTACGTCGTGTGGTGACGTCAGCAGATGCCTACGTAACCATTTTTAGCGTCCTATCTTTTCCAAAAGCGAAGATATTGACGAAATACGAAAATAAAATTTTTAAAAATTTGACCACGTGACGTCGTGCGGTAACGCCAACAGATGCCCACGTAACCATTTTTAGCGTCCTACTCTTTCCAGGGGCGAAAATATTGACAAAAAACGAAAAAAAAATGTTTGAAAATCTGACCACGTAACGTCGTGCGGTGACGTCAGCAGATGCCCACGTGATTATTTTTAGCGTCCTACTTCTTCCAGGGGCGAAGATATTGACGAAAAACAAAAATAAATTTTTGAAAATTTGACCACGTGACGTCGTGCGGTGACGTCAGCAGATGTCCACGTGACCATTTTTAGCGTCCTACCTTCTCCAGGGGCGAAGATATTGACGAAAAACGAAAAAAAAATTTTGAAAATCTGACCACGTGACGTCGTGCGGTGACGTCAGCAGATGCCCACGTGATTATTTTCAGCGTTCTACTCCTCCAGGAGCGAAGATATTGACGAAAAACGCAAAAAAAATTTTTGAAAATCTGACCACGTGACGTCGTGCGGTGACGTCAACAGATGCCCACGTGACCATTTTTAGCGTTTTACCCTTTTTAAAGGCGGAGATATTAACAAAAAACAAAAAAGTTTTTGAAAATCTGACCACGTCACGTTGTGCAGTGACGTCAACAGATGCCCACGTAATCATTTTTAGCGTTCTACTCCCTCCAGGGGCGAAGATATTGACGAAAAACGAAATAGAAATTTTTGAAAATCTGACCACGTAACGTCGTGCGGTGACGTCAGCAGATGCCCACGTGATTATTTTTAGCGTCCTACTTCTTCCAGGGGCGAAGATATTGACGAAAAACAAAAATAAATTTTTGAAAATTTGACCACGTGACGTCGTGCGGTAACGCCAACAGATGTCCACGTGACCATTTTTAGCGTCCTACCTTCTCCAGGGGCGAAGATATTGACGAAAAACGAAAAAAAATTTTTGAAAATCTGACCACGTGACGTCGTGCGGTGACGTCAGCAGATGCTCACGTGACCATTTTCAACGTCCTACCCCTCTAAAAACGGAGATATTGACGAAAAACAAAAAAAAATTTTTGAAAATCTGACCACGTGACGTCGTGCGGTAACGTCAGCAGATGCTCACGTGACTATTTTCAGCGTCCTACCTTCTCCAGGGGCAAAGATATTGACGAAAAACAAAAAAGAAATTTTTGAAAATCTGACCACGTGACGTCGTGCGGTGACGTCAGCAGATGCCCACGTGACCATTTTTAGCGTCCTACCCTTTCCAGGAGCGAAGATATTGACGAAAAACGAAAAAAAAGTTTTTAAAAATTTGATAACGTGACGTAATGCGGTGACGTCAGCAGATGCCCACGTGATTATTTTTAGCGTCCTACCTCCTCCAGAGGCGAAGATATTGACGAAAAACAAAAAAAAATTTTTGAAAATTTGACCACGTGACGTCGTGCGGTGACGTCAGCAGATGCCCACGTGACCATTTTTAGCGTTTTACTTTTCCAAGAGCGAAGATATTGACGAAAAACGAAAAAAAATTTTGAAAATTTGACCACGTGATGTCGTGCGGTGACGTCAGCAAATGCCCACGTGACCATTTTCAGCGTCCTATCCCCTCCAGGAGCGGAGATATTGAAGAAAAACGAAAAAAAATTTTTGAAAATCTGACCACGTGACGTCGTGCGGTGACGTCAGCAGATGCTCACGTGACCATTTCTAGCGTCCTACCTTTTCCAGGGGCAAAAATATTGACGAAAAACAAAAAAAAATTTTTGAAAATCTGACTACGTGACGTCGTGCGGTGACGTCAGCAGATGCTCACGTGACTATTTTCAGCGTCCTACTCCCTCTAGGAGCGGAGATATTGACGAAAAACAAAAAATTTTTAAAATCTGACTACGTAACGTCGTGCGGTGACGTCAGCAAATGCCCACATGACCATTTTTAGCGTCCTATTCCCTTCAGGGGCGAAGATATTGACGAAAAACAAAAAGTAATTTTTGAAAATCTGACCAAGTGACGTCGTGCGGTGACGTCAGCAGATGCCCACGTGACCATTTTTAGCGTCCTACCTTTTCCAGAGGCAAAAATATTGACGAAAAACAAAAAAAAATTTTTGAAAATCTGACGTCGTGACGTCGTGCGGTGACGTCAGCAGATGCTCACGTGACTATTTTCAGCGTCCTACTCTTTCTAGGAGCGGAGATATTGACGAAAAACAAAAAAAAAATTTTTAAATATCTGACTACGTAACGTCGTGCGGTGACGTCAGCAAATGCCCACATGACCATTTTTAGCGTCCTATTCCCTTCAGGGGCGAAGATATTGACGAAAAACAAAAAGTAATTTTTGAAAATCTGACCAAGTGACGTCGTGCGGTGACGTCAGCAGATGCCCACGTGACCATTTTTAGCGTCCTACCTTTTCCAAGGGCGAAAATATTGACGAAAAACGAAAAAAATTTTTGAAAATTTGATCACGTGATGTCGTGCGGTGACGTCAGCAGATGCCCACGTGATTATTTTCAGCGTCCTACCTTCTCCAGAAGCGGAGATATTGACAAAAAACGAAAAAAATTTTTGAAAATTGACCACGTGATGTCGTGCGGTGACGTCAGCAAATGCCCACGTGACCATTTTCAGCGTTTTACCTTCTCCAAGAGCGGAGATATTGACAAAAAACGAAAAAAAAATTTTTGAAAATCTGACCACGTGACGTCGTGCGGTGACGTCAGCAGATGCCCACGTGACCATTTTTAGCGTCCTACCTCCTCCAGGGACGAAGATATTGACGAAAAACGAAAAAAAAATTTTTGAAAATATAACCATTTTACGTCGTGTGGTGACGTCAGCAGATGCCTACGTAACCATTTTTAGCGTCCTATCTTTTCCAAAAGCGAAGATATTGACGAAAAACGAAAAAAAATTTTTAAAATTTGACCACGTGACGTCGTGCGGTAACGCCAACAGATGCCCACGTAACCATTTTTAGCGTCCTACTCTTTCCAGGGGCGAAAATATTGACAAAAAACGAAAAAAAAATGTTTGAAAATCTGACCACGTGACGTCGTGCGGTGACGTCAGCAGATGCTCACGTGATTATTTTTAGCGTTTTATTTCCTCCAGGGGCGAAGATATTGACGAAAAACGAAAAAAATATTTTTGAAAATCTGACCACGTGACGTCGTGCGATGACGCCAACAGATGCCCACTTGATTATTTTTAGCGTCCTACCCCCTCCAGAAGCGAAGATATTGACGAAAGACGAAAAAGAAATTTTTGAGAATCTGACCACGTGACGTCGTGCGGTGACGTCAGCAAATGTTCACCTGACCATTTTTAGCGTCCTACCTTTTCCAGGGGCGAAGATATTGACGAAAAACAAAAAAAAAATTTTTGAAAATCTGATCACGTGATGTCGTGCGGTGGCGTCAACAGATGTTCACGTGACCATTTTTAGCGTCCTACTTTTTCCAGGAGCGAAGATAATGACGAAAAACGAAAAAAAAGTTTTTAAAAATTTGATAACGTGACGTCATGCGGTGACGTCAGCAGATGCCCACGTGACCATTTTTAGCGTCCTACTTCCTCCAAAGGCGAAGACATTGACGAAGAACGAAAAAAAAATTTTTGAAAATCTGATTACGTGACGTTGTGCGGTGACGTCAGCAGATGCCTACGTAACCATTTTTAGCGTTCTACTCCCTCCAGGGGCTAAGATATTGACGAAAAACAAAAAAAAAAATTTTGAAAATTTGACCACGTGACGTCGTGCGGTGACGTCAGCAGATGCCCACGTGATTATTTTCAGCGTTCTACTCCCTCCAGGAGCGAAGATATTGACGAAAAACGAAAAAAAAATTTTTGAAAATCTGACCACGTGACGTCGTGCGGTGACGTCAGCAGATGCTCACGTGACCATTTTTAGCGTCCTACCCTCTCCAGGGGCGAAAATATTGACGAAAAACAAAAAAGAAATTTTTGAAAATTCGACCACGTGACGTCGTGCGGTGACGTCAGCAAATGCCCACGTAATCTTTTTTGCGTCCTACCGTTTCCAGAGACGAAGGTATTGACGAAAAACGAAAAAAAAATTTTTGAAAATCTGACCACGTGACGTTGTGCGGTGACGTCAGCAGATGCTCACGTGATTATTTTCAGCGTCCTACTCCCTCTAGGAGCGGAGATATTGACGAAAAACAAAAAAAAAATTTTTAAATATCTGACCACGTAACGTCGTGCGGTGACGTCAGCAGATGCTCACGTGATTATTTTCAGCGTCCTACTCTTTCTAGGAGCGGAGATATTGACGAAAAACAAAAAAAAAATTTTTTAATATCTGACCACGTAACGTCGTGCGGTGACGTCAGCAAATGCCCACATGACCATTTTTAGCGTCCTACTCTTTCCTGGGGCGAAGATATTGACGAAAAACGAAAAAAAAATTTTTGAAAATTTGACCACGTGACGTCGTGCGGTAACGCCAACAAATGCCCACGTGACCATTTTTAGCGTCCTACTCTTTCCAGGGGCGAAGATATTGTCGAAAAACAGAAAAGAAATTTTTGAAAATTTGACCACGTAATGTCGTGCGGTGGCGTCAGCAGATGTTCACGTGACCATTTTTAGCGTCCTATCCCCGCCAAAGACGAAAATATTGACAAAAAACAAAAAAGAAATTTTTGAAAATTTGACCACGTGACGTCGTGCGGTGACGTCAGCAGATGCTCACGTGACCATTTTCAACGTTCTACCTTCTCCAAGGGCGGAGAAATTGACAAAAGACGAAAAAGAAATTATTGTAAATTTGACCACGTGACGTCGTGCGGTGACGTCAGCAGATGCTCACGTGACTATTTTCAGCGTCCTATTTTCTCCAGGGGCAAAAATATTGTCGAAAAACAGAAAAAAAATTTTTGAAAATCTGACCACGTGACGTCGTGCGGTGACGTCAGCAGATGCCCACGTGACCATTTTTAGCGTCCTATTCCCTCCAGGGGCGAAGATATTGACGAAAAACGAAAAAGAAATTTTTGAAAATCAAATCACGTGACGTCGTGCGGTGACGTCAGCAGATGCTCACGAGACTATTTTTAACGTTCTACCCCCTCCAAAGGCAAAGATATTGACGAAAAACAAAAAAGAAATTTTTTAAAATCTGACCACGTGACGTCGTGCGGTGACGTCAGCAGATGCCCACGTGATTATTTTCAGCGTCCTACCCCCTCCAGAAGCAAAAATATTGTCGAAAAGCAAAAAAAAAATTTTTGAAAATCTGACCACGTGACGTCGTGCGGTGACGTCAGCAGATGCCCACGTGAGCATTTTTAGCGTTTTACCTTCTCCAGGGACGAAGATATTGACGAAAAACGAAAAAAAAATTTTTGAAAATATGACCATTTTACGTCGTGTGGTGACGTCAGCAGATGCCTAAGTAACCATTTTTAGCGTCCTATCTCCTCCAGGGGCGAAGATATTGACGAAATACGAAAAAAAAATTTTTGAAAATCTGACCACGTAACGTCGTACGGTAACGCTAACAGATGCCCACGTGACCATTTTTAGCGTCCTACTCTTTCCAGGGGCGAGAATATTGACGAAAAACGAAAAAAAAATTTTTGAAAATCTGACCACGTGACGTCGTGCGGTAACGTCAGCAGATGCCCACGTAATTATTTTTAGCGTCCTATTTCCTCCAGGGGCGAAGATATCGACGAAAAACGAAAAAACAATTTTTGAAAATCTGACCACGTGACGTCGTGCGGTGACGCCAACAGATGCCCACGTGACCATTTTTAGCGTCCTACCCCCTCCAGGGGCGGAGATATTAACAAAAGACAAAAAAGAAGTTTTTGAAAATCTGACCACGTGACGTTGTGCGGTGACGTCAGCAGATGCCCACGTGACCATTTTTAGCGTCCTACCCTTTCCAGGGGCAAAGATATTGACAAAAAACAAAAAAAAAATTTTTGAAAATCTGACCACGTGACGTCGTGCGGTGACGTCAGCAGATGCCCACGTAACCATTTTTAGCGTCCTATTTCCTCCAGAAGCGATAATATTGACAAAAAACAAAAAAAAAATTTTTGAAAATTTGACCACGTGACGTCGTGCGGTGACGTCAGCAGATGCCCACGTGACAATTTTTAGCGTCCTACTTTCTCCAGGGGCGAAGATAAAGACGAAAAACGAAAAACAAGTTTTTGAAACTCTGACCACGTGACGTCGTGCGGTGACGTCAGCAGATGCCCACGTGACCATTTTTAACGTCCTACTTCTTCCAGGGGCGGAGATATTGACAAAAAAAAAAAAGAAAATTTTTGAAAATTTGACCACGTGATGTCGTGCGGTGACGTCAGCAGATGCCCACGTGACCATTTCTAGCGTCCTACTTTTTCCAGAAGCAAAGATATTGACAAAAAACAAAAAAAAAATTTTTTTTAATCTGACCACGTGACGTCGTGCGGTGACGTCAGCAGATGCCCACGTGACCATTTTTAGCGTCCAACTTTCTCCAAAAACGGAGATATTGACGATAAACAAAAAAAATATTTTTGAAAATCTGACCACGTGACGTCGTGCGGTGACGTCAGCAGATGTTCACGTGACCATTTCTAGCGTCCTACCTTTTCCAGGGGCAAAAATATTGACGAAAAACAAAAAAGAATTTTTGAAAATCTGACCACGTGACGTCGTGCGGTGACGTCAGCAGATGCTCACGTGACTATTTTCAGCGTCCTACTCCCTCTAGGAGCGGAGATATTGACGAAAAACAAAAAAATTTTAAAATCTGACCACGTAACGTCGTGCGGTGACGTCAGCAAATGCCCACATGACCATTTTTAGCGTCCTATTCCCTTCAGGGGCGAAGATATTGACGAAAAACAAAAAGTAATTTTTGAAAATCTGACCAAGTGACGTCGTGCGGTGACGTCAGCAGATGCCCACGTGACCATTTTTAGCGTCCTACCTTCTCCAGAGGCGAAAATATTGACGAAAAACGAAAAAAAAATTTTTGAAAATTTGATCACGTGATGTCGTGCGGTGGCGTCAGCAGATGCCCACGTGATTATTTTCAGCGTCCTACCTTCTCCAGAAGCGAAGATATTGACAAAAACGAAAAAAATTTTTTGAAAATTAGACCACGTGACGTCGTGCGGTGACGTCAGCAAATGCTCACGTGACCATTTTCAACGTTCTACCTTCTCCAAGGGCGGAGATATTGACAAAAACGAAAAAAATTTTTTGAAAATCTGACCACGTGACGTCGTGCGGTGACGTCAGCAGATGCCCACGTGACCATTTTTAGCGTCCTACCTCCTCCAGGGACGAAGATATTGACGAAAAACAAAAAAAAAATTTTTGAAAATCTGACCACGTGACGTCGTGCGGTGACGTCAGCAGATGCCCACGTGACCATTTTTAACGTCCTATTCCCTCCAAGGGCGAAGATATTGACAAAAAACGATAAAAAAATTTTTCAAAATCTGGCAATGTATCATTGTGCGGTGACGTCAGCAGATGCCCACGTGACTATTTTTAGCGTCCTACCCCCTCCAGGAGCGAAAATATTGACGAAAAACAAAAAAGAAATTTTTGAAAATCTGACCACGTGACGTCGTGCGGTGACGTCAGCAGATGCCCACGTGACGATTTTTAACGTTCTACCCTTTCTAGGGGCGAAGATATTGACGAAAAACTAAAAAAAAATTTTTTTTTAATCTGACCACGTGACGTCGTGCGGTGACGTCAGCAGATGCCCACGTGACCATTTTTAGCGTTCTATTTCCACCAGAAACAAAGATATTGACAAAAAACAAATAAAAAATTATTGAAGTTTTAACAACGTAGCAACGTGCGGTGACGTCAGCAGATGCCAAAGTGACTATATTTAGCGTTCTACTTCTTCCAGAAGCGTAGAATTGACAAAAAACAAAATAAAAATTTTTGAAGTTTTAACAACGTAGCATCGTGCGGTGACGTCAGCAGATACCCACGTGACTATTTTCAGCGTTCTACCTTCACCAAGAACGGAGATATTGACAAAAAACAAAAAAAAAATTTTTAAAGTTTCAACAACGTAGCAACGTGCGGTGACGTCAGCAGATGCCCACGTGACTATTTTTAGCGTTCTATTTCCACCAGAAACGGAGATATTGATAAAAAACAAAAAAAAAATTATTGAAATTTTTACAACGTAGCAACGTGCGGTGGCGGCAGCAGATGCCCACGTGACCATTTTCAGCGTTCTATTTTCACCAGAAACGGAGATATTGACAAAAAACGAAAAAAAAATAATTAAAGTTTTAACAACGTAGCAATGTGCGGTGACGTCAGCAGATGCCCACGTGACTATTTTTAGCGTTCTACTTCTTCCAGAAGCAAAGGTATTGATAAAAAACAAAAAGAAATTTTTTGAAGTTTTAACAACGTAGCATCGTGCGGTGACGTCAGCAAACGCCCATGTGACGATTTTCAGCGTTTTATCTTCACCAGGGGCGAAAATATTGACGAGACAAAAAAAATTTTTTTTAATCTGGCAACGTAGCATCGTGCGGTGACGTCAGCAAATGCTTACGTGACTATTTTCAACGTTCTACTTTCACCATTTGAGAAGATATTGACGAAAAACAAAAAATAAATTTATTTTAATTTGACAACGTAGCATCGTGCGGTGACTTCAGCAGATGCCCACGTAATCATCTTCAACGTTCTACTTTTACTAGAAGCTGAGAAATTGACGTAAAGCGAAAAATAAGTTTTTGAAAATCTAACAACGTAGCATCGTGCGGTGACGTCAGCAGATGTCCACGTAATCATTTTCAACGTTCTACCCTTACTAGAAGCTGAGAAATTGACGTAAAGTAAAAAAACATTTTTTTTTAATTTAACAACGTAGCATCGTGCGGTGACGTTAGCAGATGCCTACGTGACCATTTTCAGCGTTCTACTTCCACCAGGAGCTGAAATATTGACGAAAAACAAAAAAAGAATTTTTAAAAATCTGGCGACGTAGCATCGTGCGGTGACGTCAGTAGATGCCCACGAGACCATTTTTAACGTTCTATTTTTACCAGGGGCTGAGTTAATGACAAATGGCAAAAAGAAAATTTTTATTATCTGGCAATGTAGCATTGTGCGGTAATGTTAGCAGATGCCTACGTGACAATTTTCAGTGTTCTACTCTCACCAAAAACTGAAATATTTACGTAAGACAAAAATAAAATTTTTGAAAATCTGGCGACGAAGCATGGTGCGGTGACGTCAGCAGATGTTCACGTGACCATTTTCAGCGTTCTACTTTCACCAAAAGCGAAGATATTGACAAAAAGCAAAAAAAGATTTTTTTTAGATGCTTACGTGACTATTTTCAGCGTTCTACCTCCACCAAAAACGAAGATATTGATAAAAAACAAAAAAAAATTTTTTGAAGTTTTAACAACGTAGCAACGTGCGGTGACGTCAACAGATGCCCACGTGACCATTTTCAGCGTTCTACCTTCACCAAGAACGAAAATATTGACAAAAAACAAAAAAAAAATTTTTGAAGTTTCAACAACGTAGCAACGTGCGGTGACGTCAGTAAATTTCAATGTGACCATTTTCAGCGTTCTATTCCCACAAGTGGCTGAGAAATTGACGAAAAACAAAAAAAATTTTTTGAAGTTTTAACAACGTAGCATCGTGCGGTGACGTCAACTGATACCCACGTGACCATTTTCAGCGATTTACCTTCACCAATAACGGAGATATTGACAAAAAACGAAAATAAAATTTTTGAAGTTTTAACAACGTAGCATTGTGCGGTGACGTCAGCAGATGCCCACGTGACCATTTTCAGCGTTCTATTCCCACAAGTGGCTGAGAAATTGACGAAAAACGAAAATAAAAATTTTTTAAAGTAAATTAACGTAGCATCGTGCGGTGACGTCAGCAAATGTTCACGTGACCATTTTCAGCGTTCTACTCCCACCAGGAGCTGAGATAACGACAAATGGTAAAAAAAAATTTTTATTATGTGGCAACGTAGCATCGTGCGGTGACGTTAGCAGATGCTTACGTGACTATTTTCAGCGTTCTATTTCCACCAGAAGCTGAGAAATTGTCGAAAAACAAAAAAAAAATTTTTGAAAATCTGGCGACGAAGCATGGTGCGGTGACGTCAGCAGATGCCCACGTGACCATTTTCAGCGTTCTACTTTCACCAAAGACGGAGATATTAATAAAAAACGAAAAAGAAATATTTGAAGTTTTAACAACGTAGCAACGTGCGGTGACGTCAGCAAATGCCCACGTGACTTTTTTTAGCGTTTTATTTCCACCAGGGGCTGAGTTAATGACAAATGTGTTGTAACCCAAATCCCGTTACAACACAAAACATGACGCAGGGCATTTCGGAATAAGTATCTCGTAATTAAATAACCTCGGAGGATGCAAGATCAGCAAACGTCCTTAAGAAATTAAATAATAAAAGAAACACGTGCGAGAACTTATTGCCGAAATCGCTGAGGTTGCATTCGCCGAACTACCGAAGTTCGGCATTGCAACCCGAGGAGGCCAAGGCCCTGCGTCACTATTAAATAACCGCGGACCGTCACGAACGAGCAGTCGCATCATAGTCCGTACTGCAAACTGAGAGCGGTGATAACGAAAGTTCGGTCGCGTGCCAAGTAAGAAGAAACCTCGCGGAGACGAGAACGCGTGACAACGCGAGGACGTGTGCCGAACCGACAGAGGGAGAACATAGGGAGATAGAAAAGAAACAGTGTAATCAATTAAAAATCCTAATCCTTTATTACGACAACTTATTATTTCGCCTTCTCTATCACGGATCCCGAAGGACGGACCCCGTGCACTGGCCCCGGTGCAACAAATGGCAAAAAAAAAATTATTATTATCTGGCAATGTAGCATCGTGCGGTAACGTTAGCAGATGCCCACGTGACAATTTTCAGTGTTCTACTCTCACCAGAAACTGAAATATTGACGTAAAACAAAAATAAAATTTTTGAAAATCTGGCAACGTAGCATCGTGCGGTAACGTCAGTAAATTTCCACGTGACCATTTATATATAAGTTTAACATCCCACAATCAGCGTTCCATTTAAGTGACGGTATGACTTGTGTGCCGTATCTCGCCTGCATTCATTTAAACCGCGACCACAATCCATAAATATTTATCGTACCGATAACTCGTATGTTTTGCTTGCCCGTCGAACCTTGTGTGTTAAAACACCCGAACGTGTAATTTTTTAATTAATTTTTTAACACAAAATTTTTACTGTTTTATTATTCGCGACGGTTTGACATATCCATGTATCATTTAAATAAAAAACAAAACCGATAGTATTGCGTGATATATCATACAAAAAAACACGAGTCTAAGCGCATTAATTAAATGTAAGCCATGTCAAAATGGATAGTTCTTGATTCATCTTGCATAACATTGAGATCACGCAGATCACTTATTAATGTGCCCTTCGAATTGTTGTAACCCAAACCCCGTTACAACACGATACATGACGCAGGGCATTTCGGAATAAGTCTCTCGTAATTAAATAACCTCGGAGGATGCAAGATCAGCAACCTCCTTAAGAAATTAAATAATAAAAGAAGCACGTGCGAGAACTTATTGCCGAAATCGCTGAGGTTGCATTCGCCGAACTACCGAAGTTCGGCATTGCAACCCGAGGAGGCCAAGGCCCTGCGTCACTATTAAATAACCGCGGCCCGTCACGGACGGGCAGTCGCATTATAGTCCGTACCGTAAACTGAGAGCGGTGATAACGAAAGTTCGGTCGCGTGCCAAGTAAGAGGAGACCTCGCGGAGCCGAGGACGCGTGACAACGCGAGTACGTGCGCCGAACCAACGAGAGGGAACCATAGGGAGATAGACAAGTACAACAGTGTAATTGAATAAAACTCTAATCTTTTTTATTTAAAACAAATCATTTCGCCCTCCCTCACGGATCCCGAAGGACGGACCCCGTGCACCGGCCCCGGTGCAACAAAAGTGGTGGCAACGGTGGGATGCGCCCTCCGGGAGGCGCAGTCGCCTACTCTGCGACGGCGAGGACGATTTCTGGAACAAAGATAAAATCAAAGATTAGTACAAAAATTATTAACGAGACGAGACGGACACAACAGTGAAAAAAGTATTGAGTCAGCAGTAGACTCAGTACCTGAAACCGTGATAAAAGAAAGGAAGGAAGAAGCGGCCAGACAGTGCGACGAGGAAAGCAGCATAGCGGCCAGACAGTGCGACGAGGAAAGCAGCATAGCGGCCAAGCAGTGCGACGAGGAAAACTACATAGCAGCCAAGCAGTGCGACGAGGAAGCAACATAACGGCCAAGCAGTACAACGAGGAAAGCAACATCGCAGCCAAGCAGTACGACAAGGAGAGCAGTATAGCAGCCAGCAGCAAAGCAGATCAAGCATGCGAATCACAGCGTTAATGTAAGTCCGAAAAATTTTGTAACCGACCGACCCATGTCGGATAGCGAATTAGAATTACAACGCCGCGTTGCAAACAATTCGTGGCTACACAGCCAAGCGGCTAGACGAGCGTTACAGCCGACACCTGTGCGACCATTACGAGTCGCCATAAACGCATTAAACGACATTAGGAACAGGGTACGCCGCGTGTTAGAATACGAAGACGATCCCGCGACAGAAAGCGAGGAATCAGTGAATGTTATCACGCCGCGCGAATTTGATTTTGGCGAAATAGACGACGCGTTATTAAACCGCGGAGACGGAAATATTGCGCGCCGTACACATAATCAAATACTCGCAGACACCCCGAGCGACATTAGCGGTATTTCGGACAGGGGAGAATTCTCGTTAACGTCATACGATAGTAGCGTGTTTGATCCCGCGGAAATTTTCGCAAACAATTTAAACACTACCCGCGAAAAAATGACACATAATTACTCATTGCTGGACGGAGCGGTTGGGGAGTACCGGAGATACTCATCGACAGAGAGGTAAACGCGTTGCGAGAGTTACATACCGCGACGCCACACCCGACACAACGACAAGAACGATTATTAGAACAAGTACTCGAAAACTTGCGGGAAATGAATTCCCGAATTGTTCGCCTCGAACGTCGACCAAACGAAAACCGAGAAACGCGGGGAAATCAAGAACTCATCGAAGGAAACGAACGCCCGCACGGAGAAGTACAAAATAGACCGACAGATCCGATATCTACATTTAAACTTAAGGACGCACGAGCAATGATTCCGACGGTAGACGGAACAAATCATGCTCAAACGAAAGAATTTTTAAAGGCATGCGCGTACGCCGCGAGACATGTCGCACGCGAAGATACCGAAACGCTGTTAGAAGCAGTACTCTGCACGAAATTGAAAGGCGCCGCGCTATTAGATTTCGACGCAAGAGACATCACGACGTTTGACCAATTCCTAAAAGAATTCGAAAAACATATTTGAGAAAAAGGGGACTTCGCGTTTACAGACAGAAATGAGCTCGTTGAAACAAAAATACGGAGAAAGTGCGACTACATACGGACTACGCGTACAAAAAACCGCGATGGAATTATACGAAGCGATGACGGATGAAGAAGAAATGACCAGCGAACAGAAACGGACGGTTTTAAAATTAATACAGCGACAAGCGTTACATTATTTCCACATGGGACTAACAGACGACATTAAAACAATGGTCCGCTCGCAACATTTCGAGACGTTAAAAGACGCGATAGAAGGCGCAGTGGAAGAAGAAAAAATAAGGATAACGAAATACAAGGGCACATATGAGAAAGCGCGAACAAACGAAACGCACGAAAAACCGCGATCATCAAGCATTACATGCAACAAATGCGGGAAAGCAGGGCATATAGCACGCGAATGCCGAAGCAGCAAACACATAAACGGATTCAACTTGCCGCGAGCCGAAACACGTGCGAGGATCAATAACACAGAAAAATTCTGCACACACTGCAGAAAGCCAGGACACACTCGAGACGAATGCTGGTCAATGAACGGAAGACCAGACACGCGATGGCAAAGAAAAGACAACAGACAAACAATACGCACAAGACAATCACCCGCGATAAACATAGCTCGCACAAGTAGGAATAGAAAAGAAACCAGCCGAAGCAAAGAAAGCGGAAGCGAGAGCGAAGAAGAAAGACAGAGACCAAGAGTGATAAGAGCGGCAAGAGAGTATCAAGTTGCGAATATAGCGACGAAAGAAGTGAGCAACGGATTAAAACTCATCACGCTAGACGTCGAACAAGCAAAAAAGGGAAGATTAAATTTATTGGTGGATTCAGGAGCAACAATCACACTAATAAAAGTAGGAAATTTAAAGGAAGACACACCGATAATAGAAGAAAAAATGGCATTAACGGGTGTCACAGGACATAAAATCAATACGATAGGAAAAATAAGAGCAACAATTAAAATAGGCAGGAAAAATGTAAAACAGAAAATGTACGTAGTAAGAGACGATTTCCCGATCGAGTACGAAGGAATACTAGGGATAGATTTCCTGACAAAACAACGAGCATCTTGCCTGCACGGAAAAAAGCAGATAGTAATAGACGGAGTAAAATTTAAATTACATCCGTACGAAAAATATATACTACCCCCACGCAGCGAAACAATACTCCGAGCAATTACAAGTCAGAATCAAGTAGGAGTAATTAATGCGGAAGAAACAAAACCAGGAGTATTCATAGGAAACTGCCTGGTAGCACCAAAAGATAACGAGTGCCCAGTAAGTGTGCTCAACATGACAGAGGAACCGATGGAAATACATACACCGCAAGTGGAGATAGAAGAACTGAGAACCATCAACTCCGCAAAAGTGCTGACGCTGAATAAAAGAACCGACAACGAAACGATACAGGAGCGCAGCGAAAAACTAATGAAGCAGCTAAGAACGAATCATCTAAACAAAGAAGAAAAAGGGAACTCAAAAAATATGCCTACATTACTGTGACATATTTTATTTAGAAGGGGACGCACTAACATACACAGCAGCTGTCAAACACGAGGTAAATACACCAAACGAAAATCCGCCAATAAATAGTCGCCCGTATAGACTACCAGAAAAACACAAAGAAGAAGTAAATAGACAAATAGACAAAATGTTGAAAGAAGACATAATTCGCCAGAGTAGCAGCCAATGGAACGCGCCTATACTGGTAGTACCAAAGAAAGTAGACGCGTCAGGAAAAGCAAAATTGAGAATAGTGGTAGATTTCCGAAAAATCAACGAAATTACAATAGGTGATTCATTTCCAATACCAAATATCACCGAAATACTAGATCAGCTAGGAAACGCGAAATATTTTACCACATTAGACCTTGCATCTGGGTATCACCAAATACAAATGAAAGAAGAACATAAATGCAAAACAGCATTCTCAACACCACATGGGCATTACGAATTTAATAGAATGCCGTTCGGGCTAAAAACGCCCCGCAACGTTCCAAAGACTAATGAACTCAGTACTAGCAGGATTACAAGGTATCAAGTGTCTAGTTTATCTGGACGACGTAGTGATATACGGACCGACACTTGAAGAACATAACAAAAGGCTGACGAGCGTATTTAGCAGACTAAGAGAAAATAATCTGAAACTCCAACCAGACAAGTGCGAATTCCTACGGAAGGAAGTATTATTCCTAGGACACATAATTACAGAAAACGGAATACAACCAGATCCAGCAAAAATAAACGCAGTAAAAAACTACCCGACGCCGAAAAAAGTGAAAGACATACAAGCGTTTATAGGTCTGGCAGGATATTACCGGAAATTCATAGAAAATTTTTCGAAAATCGCGAAACCACTAACAAAACTGACAAAAAAGGGAGAAAAATTCGAATGGGGAATAGAACAGCAGAACGCATTCGAAATATTAAAAGACAAGCTAACGACAGCTCCAGTGTTAAGTTACCCGGACTTCACGAGACAGTTCCTGGTAACAACGGATGCCTCAGATTATGCAATCGGAGCAATACTATCACAGGGAACGGTCGGAGAAGACAAGCCGATCGCTTATGCCAGCAGAATTCTAAATAAAGCGGAACGAAATTATAGCACAACGGAAAAAGAACTGCTAGCAATAGTATGGGCGGTAAAACATTTCCGACCATACGTATACGGAACAAAATTCATGATAATAACGGATCACAAACCATTAACATGGTTATTCAACGTAAATGATCCAGGCTCAAGACTGATACGCTGGAGATTAAAATTAGAAGAATACACATATCAGATAGTGCACAAAGACGGAAAGAAAAATACAAACGCGGATGCACTAAGTAGAAACCCGATCGAAGAAACCGAAATAAATAAAATAGAAAACGAAACAAAAAATATTCTGAAGAAGAAAAAATAGAAATATTAAAAGAATATCATGACTGTCCATTGGGAGGACACCAGGGGGTGAAACGCACAATAAATAGAATAAAACTCAACCATAATTGGCCAGGCATGAACAAAGAAGTGGAAGAATACATCAGCAAATGCGAAAAATGCCAAAAGAACAAACTAAGCAGAAAAACGAAAATGCCGATGGTAATAACCGACACGCCGGAAAAGCCATTCGAAAAATGCGCACTCGACATCGTAGGACCATTAACAGTAACAAACGCAGGAAATAAATACATCCTAACATTTCAAGATGCCTTAACGAAATTTAGCAAGGCAATACCAGTACCAAATCAAGAAGCAGCAACCGTGGCGAAAGCATTCGCAACAAAAATAATTTTTGAAAATGGAATCCCAGAAAAAATACTAACAGATCAAGGAACAAACTTTGTAAGCGAAATGTTCAAAAACATATGTAAACTATTGAAAATCGAAAAAATACAGACAACGGCGTATCATCCGGAAAGCAATGGGGCACTAGAGAGATCACATCGAACTCTAGCGGAATACCTAAGACATTATATAAACGGGGACCAAACTGATTGGGACGAGTGGGTACCGTATGCGATGTTTGCATATAATACAACACCGCACACAGCAACAGGGTACACACCGTTTGAATTAGTGTACGGGCACCAAGCCACACTGCCGACGGCACTGGCAACGGCACCAAGGAAAACGTACACATACGACGACTACGCGCAGGAACTAAGGGAACGATTACGCGCATCAAATACAATAGCGAAGGAACATTTAAAAGGAGAGAAAGAAAAATCGAAAACAAACTTCGATAAGAAAACAAGGGAAAGAAAATTCAAAATAGGAGATCAAGTCCTATTGCACGATGAAACAGTGAGAAGAGGAAGATCAAAGAAATTAGAAGCACAATGGATAGGGCCGTACACGGTCATAGAAAAATGCGGAGAAGTAAATTACAAAATAAAAGGAGGCAGAAGAAGCATAAGAGTGCATGCAAACAGGCTAAAGGCTTTTGTAGAGCACTAACAAAAAAAAAAAAAATTTTACTTACCAGAGTGCATCGGATAAACAGCACGAGTCTCGCCGTCGGGACGTTCCTCCACTACAATCAACAAGTTCGGCAGAGGGGTGGGACGGTAGACCCGCGGCCGCACAGGAGACACATCCCGCACCAGACAATCATGGCAACGCAGTGCCATAAATTCTCGCCGGCAAGTGGTACAAGCCACCCACCGGCGAGAAGATTCCGCAGCGTCGAAAAGAATATCAACAGACGAACTATAGAAAATAACACAAGAATAAGTAAAAACACAATAGTTCCCGAAGAAATAAAAAAAAAATCAAAAAACGTACGACATTATAAAAAATTCTACGAGAAAGAAACTTAGGGCAAGAAAACGGCGAGAAGGCAACTGACGGACTGACGGAACGGACAACGAGGCTAAGAGACAAATCCGACGCGATATAAAAATGCATATAAAAATTTCGAGAAGTGCAACGCGAAACCGCGCGAACACAGCAGAGAAAAATTATAAAGACTTACCTCGTATCATAATACACTGTCGCTCCCACGAAGAACACACACACACATAACAGATAACACACACGAAAAGAAATAAAAAATTAAAACCGCGGAAAAAGCCAATCTGAAAGAAAATCATCTTTCAGAACAATAATCACCGTGACGCTGGGCGCAAGCGACAAACCGCCGGAGATAAGCTCACCGTACACGGTAACGCAGTTCATACATGAACCCGGACTATACTATGAGAACGTGGGACAATTGCAGCTATCAGACGCGTCGTGGAAATTAGTAATAATAACAAAAACGCAGGAATTAAAAGCGCAATACGAAAAACTACAAGAACGGGTAAAAGACGGAGAAAAAGCGTGCGAAACATATAGCGGAGAATTACTTAAGGATAAATGTAAATACTTAGCAGAAACGGTACGATCCCAAAACGAAAAATTAATAACAGCGATAGAATTATTAACGACATACGAAGCACAAAAAACAAAGCGAGGATTAGTAGACGTAATAGGTACAATAAGTAAAAAACTATTCGGAACAATGGACGCGGACGACGAAAAAGTAATAAGCGAACAGCTAGAAATACTAACGAGAAGACAACAAACATTACAACATGTAGCAAAGAATCAATTAAAAGTAATAAACAGTTCGATTGGTCACATACAGGAATTAGAGGAAACAATAAAATACCATGAAAAAGTTATAACAAACGCGACGAAGCTATTAAGCAAAAAAGTAGACGGGGTAACGGGACAAGTAGAAATGACGGAACATTTCTACATACTAAGAATGCTAATAACAGATTTACTAACAAACGTGCAAGAAACGATGGAATTCATAGCACAAACGAAATTGGGGATAAAAAACACGCGAATGTTACCGGTTAATAAAATAATAGAAGAATTGAAAGAAGCAACCGCGCACCTCGAAGAAGGGACGTATTTCCCCTTCAGAATAAATACAAAAAATTGGAACGCGATAGAACAATATGCGGAAATAAGCGCATATAGTGACGAGCAGATGATAGTCACGATAATAAGATTCCCGATAGTAGACGACGCAAGATACGAATTAAAAAGAGTAACACCGTTTCCTGTATTGGACAAATCGAACGAAAACATATTTAAAATAATAGAAATAGAAAATGAATACATAGCAGTAGATAGAGAAAATAATAATTACCTAACATTAAAAAGAGAAGATATCAGGCAATGTGTAAACAACGATAATACATATATATGCGAACAAAGCATCCCGGTATACCATACCAGGGCAAGCGCACCGTGCGAGGTAAGAGCGATTACCGAGCCAGCAAAAAAGCCGGACACGTGCGTAACGCGAGAAGTTGCGTCAAGAGCAACAGTATGGATAGCAGTAAGCGAACCACAAGAGTGGATATACTCCACGACAAAGGAGCAAACCATAGAAATTCAATGTAGACATAGACCGAGTAAAAAATTAGAAATAAATAGAACAGGAATAGTTAAATTAAGAACAGCCTGTAAACTCACAACAACAGAAATGACAATAAAAACAAAAAACACGATAGGAGAAAGTAAAATAGAACGACACGTACCGGCTTAGCCGAATTCCGTCGAACGCCACCGAACGCGCCAACGACGGCGAGGACCACCGTTTCGCGATCACGCCGTAACAAGATCCTCGGCGCCACGGCAGAATCATCCGTAACCCCGCTGAGCCCCGCAAGCCCGGCGCCCTCGTTTATTTTGTATAAAACCGCGATGCCGGAGCTCAGCGGGACCGTCTTCGATCCGCTCGCTTGCGAGCAGCATCTCCGACATCCTAGAGCCGATCCGGGGGTAGAGCGCTCTCTGTCTCCACCAGGTGATCCTGGGGCTCGTTCCTAACCTTGTGCTCACGACTTCCAACGCACCGGCACGGTCAGCTCGAGGGGTAGAGCGAACTCTGCCTCCTCCGAGTCATCTCGGACCTCGACCACCGGGCGCGTGGAATCGCCGAACACGAATTAACAGTTCCTATCGCACCGTCGCCGACCACGGGGTAGAGAGATCTCTGTCTCGCTCGAGTGCTCTCGAGTACGCGACACCAAGCCGGTGCTTCACCTCCTGTCTCCGCGAAACCGCCAAGCGATACCGCGAAAGACCTAAGGGTTTCGGCGAAAATACGCATACATCCGCGATCTATTCCCGCGTCAGCGATACCGCGAAATAGCAAGAGATTTCGGCGAAACACGCGAACACCTGCGATATATTCCCGCGCCAGCATACCGCATTCGCACGTGCCGCCGAACGGCACGTGGCCGTAGGAAACTTCGCGCGTCGCGGACACGCCGACACCGCGTGCTTCGCTCGCTATTTTCGAACCTCGATCGCCGCTCGCGCGGCCGTTTCACGCTTAGTGTACATATTGTAAATACGCGTTATGTTCTTATTCAGTTAATAAACCTTTGTTTATACATTTAAAATACCAGGCTCGCTGCATTTACGGACCCTATCTATTCGAATCCCGGAATACCGACGAGCGCACGGGCGCGTCCCGCATCGAGCCGACGATTCGGTATACGCGAAAGCAGGGTCGTTACACTACTGAATTCTTTCACGTACAATCCCATCAAATACTTATTGGGTCAAATTACGGTAAATATAATTGTAGCAATTGCGATGATTTAATTGTTGAATCTCGCGAAATTCGGCAGTACTCATTGTGCAAAGAAGTTATTCTGATATTTCTATCTTATCTTGAGCAAAATTTAGACAAACAGCCTTATTTAGAGAACGAACTAACTATAATTATTATTGACCATCAAAGAAGTTCCGTAGAATAAATCCAATTTTTATTCGGTCAAACTATCGCGATCTTATAATTGCCTAGGCCCGTGGTCCGAATCCGTCTTAGACGCCCGCGACTACCGAGACGTAACATCATTTCAGTTTTTCTTTCCCATCAGCAATTACAAATTCACTTTCAATTTAACTTATTATAAATATAATATAATTGTCCGTACAAAACAATCATTAAAACAGTTCTATTACAGAAAACACAAGCGAACATCATACATTATTGTATCATTATTCAGTCTTTATCATTTCGTTATCAATTCTTAAGAGTTAATATTTAAGATTTATTAATCTATTCATTAATCAATTTCTGCATATAATTAACACCCTGCTGCTAGAGTCGGTTAGCAGCTTAGAACAGAATTATTTATCAGCTTACCATTCTTTTTATTATAAACTTATTAGACTCAATTTTAACAGTTTCAACGCTTTTGTCTTTAAGTTATTTACAAGATTCACCTGTGCATTTTTAATTTACTTTTAAACAATGGACAATCACTCACTTTTCACTCATACAGTCCAAAAACGCTATTTAACTAAAATTCAATATTTGATCACAATTAATAATCAATAATTCAGCAATTATAAAGGGAGACAATAGATGAATAAATAAAT
Organism: Cardiocondyla obscurior; assembly: GCF_019399895.1. Classification (NCBI taxonomy): domain Eukaryota; kingdom Metazoa; phylum Arthropoda; class Insecta; order Hymenoptera; family Formicidae; genus Cardiocondyla; species Cardiocondyla obscurior. Next base: position 5,384,462 of record NC_091879.1, on the reverse strand, counting down.
ACACAATATTCAGTTTAAACAACACTTTAATATACAAAATTTCCTAAAGTCCATCTGACAGGTTAGGTGTCCATCTCGTTGACCACACGTCCACCGACTGACCACATACTCAGCGCCACATGGTCAAATACTAAATCACAACTAGTCAACAATAATAAAAGCCATTTATAATAATAAATTAATGCGTTTCCCATCCAGATAGCGTCAAAAAACACTAAAAATACCGCGAGCAAGACGGCGGCCGTCACACCTCACCAACAACCACCGGCTAAGTTATGTGTCCACTCATCCGCGTTACATTCATTAACTGACCATGCGGACAGCGCAAGAGTGGTCAGAAAATAAATCAAGACCCGCTGACCACAAATCAGTGTCATTTTAACAAATCAAAGTTTAAGGCTCCTACGCAACAGCTCAGAATTAACAAATAAACCATTAAATATCCGTGAACAACTTAAACGACTTGAACGCGCAAATTATGCCTGTATATAACCCCAAAACTCCCGTATCATTACATCACATCGATTTCATCCAAGTTTAATCAAAAAATCTTTCCAAGATATTAAAATTTAAATTTTAAGCCCAAAAAACTGCGGGGAACAACAAAATAATGTATTTAACAACCGAAAAGCTCATGGAAAGGTGTAAATTGGCACTTGAGTATTCCCGCGCAAACCCAGCACGTGTCCATACTTAACCTATCTTTGCAGTTGTAAATTAACAAAATATAATCAGGATCTGTAAAAATACTTACAAAAAAGACATAATTCATTAAATCATTATCTCATCCATTCGATTCATCCATAAAGTATGACCAAAGACAACTGTGTAAAAATGAGGTATTACAAATTTTATGTGAGTTTATACGAACGCCGCGGGGATGTTACGCGATCGTAGCCGGTTTAAGATTGTACGAAAAGGCGGATGAAAGTCCTTCGATTTAGAGCCACGCGGCGGCACGCGGTGAGCACGTGTTCGCCCGTTGAGATCCGCACTGATGTTAATATGAGTTTCACTGAGTTTACTATTGAGTCAAAAGTTTGTAAGAGTTTGCACTGAGTGGTAACTGCAATCAAAATTATATTAATTCTAACGCTAAGACGCTGCGAAGTCTTTTGAGTAACTGAGCACGAAGTTCAACACGCCTCGTGCTGCAGGATGATGTCTGCCAGTCAATTCGTTGAATCTGCACACGGCGAAGATGCACTGGCTGAGTTGCACTTTAGACAATAGCTTGAGTCTTCCGGATGAGTCGTTCAATGAGTAATCTTCTGAGTTTCGAGAACTTCATTGCACACGAAACAATGCTAAGCACGGCTGAGTGAACACTGAGATACTCGAGCAGGCAACGCCTTTGAGAATTGGAGGCAAAATATCAAACGACAGATCGATATCGATCTGTCGCCGGTGATCGGCCACGAGGTGCTGCCCCCGCGGCGGTGACTAAACTATTTAGCATATTCAAATCTTTTAACAGCAACCATTTATACAATATTTAATAGTTACATATATAATATTTAAATTTGCCAAAATTAATAAAAATTTCCAGCCATTCTCCATAAACAATCTTTGCAGATGCCAAAGGAATCACAATTTGACGTGTCCGCACCTCCTGGAGTTGAAATATTCCAAAAATCTTATATTTTAACGAAGCACTCGCGAGACACGTCTACACCTCATGCCGACCACGGCCCGACCCCACCTAACCTAACCTAACCTAACCTTTTTTTTTTTTTTTTTTTTTTTTAACGTGTGGAAATTTTTTTACGGATACCCCCGGCTCGGGAACTCCGGGGGTTATGTGGGACTCAGGTCTTATGCGAAACGTGCTGCCTAATACCCATTAAAACCACACGGATGGCCTCGCGCAGGCAATGATTTGCGGGCGGCACGGGAACTACAGATGTATTGCAAACTCTACACCGCCCGCGCATCGCCGGGCCCCCGTTTGACTGAGGGGAGCTTCTGCCTGGCCAAGGTGTCCCCTCTTTTGACGGAGAGGAGCCCCGGCACCCGGTTGTGTTGACTTGATCGGGCCACTTCCTGATGTTGACTTCTTGACGAGAGGGGACCACCACACTTTTGCCGACGCCCGCTCCTGGGCAAAGGGGCGGCAGACGGTTCCCGGCCGTCTATGTTGCCGCCCCCTCCTCTGCTCAGGGCCGCGGCCGGTTCAAGATGAGAGACGGAGAAACCCTCACCCTTGCGGGAGCTATTGGGTCCTCCGCCTCCCAAAGACTATCACCGGCACACGGCCCAACTACTCTGGCTCTGATAAGGGCCGTTTTTGTTAAGGGGGAGGGAATCTGTGGGGTGTTAGTTTCTCCAAGTCCTTCCCTCCCTTAGTATTACGAGCGGCGCAAATGCGCCCTTGTGCCCCGGCGGGCACGACGGACTTGTCGTCCCCCAAGGGTTCCTACTTTTTGAGGGTCCGGCGCGACTTCTCCGCGCCGAACCCTCTCATTCTCCTCTTTCTGCGAGATGACAGCTTCGCAGAAGGAGGTAAACGCATTTCTTTTGATTTCTCCCTCCGTCATGGCCTTAACAATGGCCGGAAGGGAGAGGTTCCTACCTACAGCCGCTCTTAGAGCGGCCCTCTTCATCTCAAATGCCGGGCACTCGGCCAAAGTATGGTCGGTTGAGTCCCGGCTATAGTCGCACTCCCAACACTTGAAAGCGCGAGTCCTTCCTATGCGGCACAGGTAATCACTGAACGCACCATGTCCGGTGACTACCTGTGCCGCCCTAAAGGACAGTCCCCCGTCTTCCTTTATGACGCCGTCTATCCATTCTTGAAAGTATGGACGGACGGCGCCAATAACACGCATGCCATGGGCGTCAGGAGTCATGGCTCTGAGGCGACTGCCCCATTCAGCCACGACTTGGCGCCGGCATTGCAAGCGGAGCTTTACTAACGCGGCGGCGGGAGGTTTGCCTTCCAGCCTTTTGGCCATTTCGGTCCTACGCCGATAACGTTCGGGTTAGGACTTGGCTTCTATATCTAATGGCGGGATGCCCGCCATGACGGCCGCCGCGTCTGCGGCGGTCGTTCTGTAAAGGCGGGCAACCCGCACCGCCAATTTTTGCTCCGCCTGCTTGACAAGTGTCAGCGCCTTTCTACTTCGCGGCAAGTCGTCCGCCCATATAGGTGCTTCATAAAGTGCTATGGAGCGGACGGCTGCCGCGTACAATCTCCTGACGCCCAGGAGGGGACCGCCCAAATTCGGCACAAGGCGGCCAAGTATTATGGCCGCCCTGCTCATTCGCGAGACCACCTTCTCGAAGTGGTCCCGGAACGTCCAACTTCCGTCCAGAGTAAGGCCCAAGTATTTAATATTGGACCCTACCTGGACGGAAACTCCATCAATAATAATCCGAGCTGGGGGAGGGCGCCCCCAGGAGGCGTCATAAAAATATGTAGGCTCCGTTTTGTGGGGCGCTACCTTCAACCCCAGCTCGGATATTGTCGCCACGATTACGTCCGTGGCTTCCTGCGCCAGGTTATGGGCCTCTTCCCAGTCTATCTCCCGGGCTACTATTAAAGTATCATCTGCATAGCAGATTACATTACAGCCCAAGGGAATTGCCGTCCTGAGGACCTTTGTGAAACGCAAGGTTCCATAGCAAGGGGCCTAAGACTGTCCCCTGCGGAACCCCACGTTCGACGGTCCTCTCTACGAGGCGTCCGTCGCTCTTAGTGTACGACAGACGCCTCTCATTCAAATACTGGCCCATTACCCGGCGCAGGTACGGGGAGACCCTAAAGTATTCTAAGGCCTCCCCTATTATTCGACACGGGAGGGTGTTGAAGGCGTTTGCTATATCAAGCGATACCGCCAACAACACCCTTTCTTCCTTCTTTGCGGATTCCGCGAAAGATTTTAGATACGCAATTGCTTCCACAGTAGACCTCTTCTCGCGGAATTCGTACTGCGCTTTATGTAGTTTTCTTCTTCTTCACCGTGTGGTCTCCCGGATGAAGCGGCCGGCAATGATTCTTTCAAACAACTTTCCTACCTCATCCAGGAGGCATATCAGCCGATATGAGGACGGCTCTTCTGTTGGCTTTCCGTCCTTTGAAATAAGAACAAGAGAAGCCGTCCTCCACACGGAAAGGAAGATGCCTTCTTTCAGGAGCCGCGTAAAGACGCGACGGAGTCTTTGACCCAGAAGTCCAGAGGATAGACAAAGTATTTTACCCGGGACCCCATCTGGTCCCGGGGCTTTATTTCTCCGGACTCTCTTAACTGCCTGGGCCAATTCTTCCTCGACCACACCGTGGTCGGCGTCGCTCCATTCTGGACAAGGTAAACCCGTTGGTGTGGATCCCTGTCGGATATGTTTCCCCGTCTCTCGGGGGAAGAGCGACGCTTCTACTTCCTCGACCACGGCAGGGTCGAAGGACTCCGTCACTGAAGGACCCCTGGGGCGTAATCGTCCTGTAACGATTTTATATGAGCGCCCTCATGGATCCTCTTCAATGGACTTCATTAATGCGTCCCACGCGGCTCCTTTGGCCTTTTGTATAGCCAATTTTAGAGCCTAACGTGCCTCACTATACAAGGCATAGGCGGCCGCAATAGCCTCGGCGGGCTCGTTTCGGCGCCGTTTGGCGCGAAGAAACGCCCGCCGGGCTTGGACGGAGGAGTTGCGTAAAGTTGTTATTTCTTCCGTCCACCAATACGCCCCTTTGTAAGGGCGCTCTGCTGCCCGTGGCATGGCAGTGTCACAGATGTCCGACAGGGCATTTCTTAGACCCTCCACGTCTTCCAGTGTATCCTCCCTTGGCAGGTCGGTGGGCCATGTGACCCCCTCCAGTGCTGCTGAGAGGAGGTTCTTGTTTAACTGACGTAGTGCCCACCGCCTGCGTTGACTTGTCTCCCTAGAGGACGGAAGGTCGGGAAGGCGCGACTGGGCTGCGGACAGATTTATGCTTATATACACATGGTCTGACAAAGTCTCGCAGCCCGTCAGCACCCTCCATTGCCCGACGAGTCCACGGGCAGATGTCGTTGCCCATGTAAGGTCCACGATGGACTCGCCCCGCCATGCCACACAGATATTCTCGGCCCCTTTGTTAACAAAAAGGAGGCCGAGTGCGGCCGCCCATTCTTTTAACAGCTAACCTCACCGGTCTCGTCGGGGGCATTCCCAATCTGGAGATTTGGCGTTAAAATCACCCCCTTAGAGGATCGGCGAGGGAAACCGGGCCCTAATAAAGTCCCCGATCACCTCGAGTCTCACCTCACAAGTGGCGAGATCGAGGGCCGAGGACAAGTATACCCCTATAATACTTAGGGACTTCCATTGGACCGCCACCCACCCATCCCCGGATGTAAGTGGGGTACACAGGTGAGTGTGCGGCGTTTATGTAATAGCCACGGAGTTCAATGTGTCCCCAGCCCAATTTGGATGTTGGGGGGAGACAAAGTATGGCTCCGCGGCGATTCCTATTCCATATCCACGCTTCGCCAGGCTGTGTACAAACAGATCTTGTGCCTGGCGGGCGTGATTTAAGTTTGTTTGGAGGAGAGCCGTCTTAGCCATTAACAGAACTAGAAACGGCCTCCTCCAAGCACTCCGCCCCCTTGTTTGCCCCCCTTGTGACGCGCTTAGCGCGTTGTTCTTATAAGGGGGCGGACTCCTCTACGACCTCTATCGCCTCGGGGCTTTTACTTTGTACCTCCTTACGGGAGGCAGTGTCGGTAGACGCGGACCCTATTCCAGGCTTAGTCCGCGCCCGTTTATCCTCCCCTCAAATCAATCCGCTGCCCCGCGCTTGTCTAATTTGCGCGGAACAGGAATTTCCACCCATCTTGTGGGCGGAGGCGCGGCCTGCTTTTTTGCAGGCTGCGCAACTTGGCGGCTCTTTGCATGAGACCGCTTTGTGCCCCTCCCCTCCGCATCTAAAGCAGCAATTGCTGCGGTGTTCGGCGGAGGAACACTTTTTCCTCACGTATCCCCCTTGTAGGCACTTAAAGCACTGCAAGGGGCGCTCCGGAAGGATCTCTGCCCTGGCAGAGACCCAACTCTCCTTAATACGCCTTTTGGCGTTTAACAGGTTGGCCGCTGCAAGGGGGCAATGTACGATAGCCGTGTACAGCCCGTTGAAGGATTTTCGCAGCGGTCCAACCTTAATTTCATCCTTGGCGGTGGTCGTGACATTGGCCACCGCGTCCGCGACCTCTTCCGGCGTAACAGAGTCGTCGAGGTCGCGGATTCTAACATCCGCCATTTTCATTGGGCGCTGTATCAGACGTTGTCGTGTCCGACCAGCGCCTTTCTTATCTCTTTGGCCAAGGCATTAGCTTTGACCGTGTTGTCTTCCCCTCCGACCTCATAAACAATTGATCCCGTCAATCCTCGACGAGATCTTAGTTCTGAGATCCCCAAACTTGCCAAGTCAATTTTTGACTTAGCAAGTTTGAGGACCTCCGTATACTTGCCCTCCGGGCAAGTTATTGTTATAGCCGCGGTACTTGGCGGCTTCCTCCTTTTCTCTTTCTTCTTCCCCGCTTTGGGGGGCGTCTGTGCCGGCCCACGTGCTTCCCCGCGCTTTGAAGGCCCCTTTTTGGGGATCTTTGACGTGCCACCATCTTTTTTAGATGGCGGCCGTTGCGCGGGGGTGGTCGCTGGTCCGGCCTCTCTCTTGGCCCTTCTGCCAACCACCTCTGTCCACGCTTCGGCTGGGGCATGGGTGGCTCTAGCTTTAGAGCCTTGAGGGGTCGCCCTCTTTTGTCCTTTAGGCGGTGGAGGGGGAGGCATTTTTGATACGTCAGTATCGGTCTCCCCTCCTGTTGTCTTCTTATTTTCTTTTTTCTTGAGCTCCTTGTTCCTTTTCTTCGCCTTATTGGCGACCGGATCTTGAGGCCCTGTTCTTCCTGTCCCTTTCTTAGTAGAAAAGGGATCTCTTCTGCCTTGTATAGATTAGAGAGAGGGGGGATAGAGTCCCCAAATCTCTTCTCTATCCATTTATTAAAGAGGGCGTCAAAACGACCAAGTACGGCCTCCTCAACCCCTCCTTCTCTCGACGGTGAGCCCTGGATGGCTCTATTTCCTCTTCTCGGCGGTGAATTCTAGATGATTCTTGTCCTCCCGAGTATAGGCGGTCTCACCGCCGGCGGCCACTCTGATGGTGGGGGGAGTATCTTTTACCCCGCATGTTGGGATGATCTAATTGATCCCATCCTAACCGAATCTTCCTCCATAATCACGTCTACTGGAGAAGTTCTTATTCTTCCCTATGGAAGCTCAGACGCCCTATTTCGCAGCGCGCGTACTTCTTCACGCAGATTTTTTATCTCTCTGCGCGCCATCTCGAGCTCCTTATTAAGCGAATGGAGTTCCAAACTTGCACATTCGCTGGCCGACATCAGATTCTTTGTGGAACGAATGGTGACCCCGGCACGGGCACGACACGCTGCCTTCTTTAGAGCTTTTGCCAATGTTCCCTTTAACCCTTTGGAAACATTGGAAACCCTAAGCACTTGCTCCATATCTTCGAATGCCTGGGACACTATGTCCCCAGTTGGAGCATTCTTCATCTTCTCTAAAAAGTGCTCGACAATCTCCTCTGCCGATTCGCGCACTTTAGGCGGCAAGGATGTGACGGGGTTAAGAATGGATTTTCGTTCCTCTAGGTCCGCCATCTTCTGCTCAATTTCAATGACACGCAGTTTGGCCGCTGCGAGGTCAATATATTCCGCAGTTGTCAGGGGACGTTCTCTCTTTCTACTCGATATGGACGAGTCAGATACGGCCATAGAGGTATCCGAGTCCTCAGCACCGGAAACAAATACGTCGTCCGTCTGTCCATCTGCCGTTGTAATAGAGGCAATCGATGGAGTAAGCGACGTCACCCTAGATGGGGTGTGCCTAGTCAGGCGAACAAGAGGGTATGGTGACAACCCTTTCAGTCTCGCCTTCTTTTCCCTATACGAAGCCGATCCTGGCTTCTTCAGCTCCTTTGCAGACACATTTTCCCCTGCCACCCCTGCAGAGCAGGTGGCAGGTGGCCCATCGTTCGATGACGACGGGAAGGGAGCTGGGACAATACTCCCCTCGCGCCGGTCTCTGAGGGTCCAAACCCTCTGAGACGGTAAGTCTATCGTCTTTGTGGCCGACATTTCCATAATAAATCATAAATGATTTGTGTAGGGTTTACTCCCCTAGGCCGGTTGGGTACCATCCCTATAGAGCCCGACCCGCCCTGTACTATTTAGAGACACGCCGTGAACCCTGCCTCGGAATACGTTCGAGCGGCCCGAACCCACGAAACCCCCCACCAGGACAACCGCTCGGGTTTGTCCGAGCGGCCCCAATGGTAGATCCCCCCCAAACACTGCATGGCGGGAAAGTCTTAAACTCCCCTAACGGCCCCAGCCGGCCGGGCGTTTGAATTCCGGGTCGCCATCCCTTACCACCTTGGGGGGAATAAAAACCCACCCTCTCGGCGAAGTGGTCGCCGGGTTTAGGAACACCTCCGGGATCGCCAAATTCCGTACCGCGGATTCCAGCCCTGAGAAGGACTGTTCACCGCGGCCCCTGAAGGTCTTGTACCTCCCACGGCTCGAGTACGTAATGTACTCGGAGTGCAATGCCAGGAAGGTACTGTGCGCTCTTAGTAGGACCGAACCTCCCCGCCAGGCCCTCCCCGGGACTAAGTCCCAAATACTAACCTAATCTTTTCCATTGTTAATCTTAGAAATTTGCTATTTCTATAAATTGGCCGCTTTTAGTTTAGACATTTTTCACGCTTAAACGCAATAAAATATCTTTAAGCCCCGTCACCACGTCAAGGTAGCGGCCGTCGACGGGGGTCCGTCTAGTCCGTTAGTCTGTTAATTTGTCTAATTTGTTGATCTGTCAGTCTGTTGTGTGTCGGTTATATTTTTTTTATGTTTTTTTTTTTTTTTTTAATTTTTTTTATATTTTAATTTATATTTTTTTTATATTTTATATATATATTTTTTTTTTTTTCAAGACATGCCTTGGTGTTCTGCCAATTGTTTTAAAAACTGTTACGTCCCGGTAGTCAAAGGCGTCTAAGATGGATTCGGACCACGGGCCTAGGCAATTATGAGATCGCGATAGTTTGACCGAATAAAAATTGGATTTATTCTACGGAACTTCTTTGATGGTCAATAATAATTATACTTGGTTCGTTCTCTAAATAAAGCTGTTCGTCTAAATTTTGCTCAAGATAAGATAGAAATATCAGAATAGCTTCTTTGCACAATGAGCACTGCCGAATTTCGCGAGATTCAACAATTAAATCACCGCAATTGCTACAATTATATTTACCGTAATTTGACCCAATAAGTATCTGATGTGATTGTACGTGAAAGAATTCAGTAGTAGGATGTTCGGATTCACGCATGCATGGTTCACAAAAAAAACGTGTATTTTTCTGCTCAAAACAATGATATCTAGTTTCGCATCGTGCTTGAGCAAACCAATCACGAATTATATTAGTTAAATCCTCTGGAATCTCACGAGTTGGTATTTCTACACGAAATTGTCGCGGATACATTTATCAAAGTGAATTAAATAGTTGTCAAACTTTCTATAAATATTTCGACAGGATTATTTTGTAAAAACACTCCGTCACCACTAAGATCTAGATAACGAAAAAAGTCGCGATGAACTAGACGGCAAAGATCGCAGTTTAAATAAGATTCTGGAATTTCTAAAGTTAAGTTGCAACTGTGGCACTTTTGTAAAACACGGAACGTTCCGAGACCGAGGTAATGACCAGTAACGAGAGTAAAATTACCTCTGAGTCTGTCAGCGTTTACTGCACAAGATAAGCAATAGATTTCGCGAGTTTCGCGGTGCCGTCTGTATAATTTATGTACGCAAAGACCGGTCTCTAACCACTGAGTTCGCGTGTGAGTTAAATTTAATAGAGCGGTATTACGAGTATCGCGTTGTGGCGTATGTTGATTCGAAGGGCACATTAGCGTAAACGCGCACAGAAGATTTTAAGAACAAAAGTTAGTAGTACTCACCCATTCCTGACATCTAAGCTGAGCCGCTTGTGATTGCCTCCGCTGTGTCTCAATAAATTCGGCCTCGCAATGTATGTCCTTCTCCTGGGGTAGATTCTCGTAAGCCCTTCGGCGTGGATCTTCCTTCGGGATGTCAGCTAGGCTTGGCTTCTTCACGACGAAGGTAATTGGCGTCAGAAGATATCTCGGGCGAACGTCGTTGGTATATCGTTGTAAGGCGTGATAATACGCGGTAATCTTTCGTATCTGGTATTTCCGACCGCCACGGCGTGTTTTGGAATTTGTTATGGAGTTTCACAGTTATAATGATATTAAATAAAGTTAAGAGAAAACCTAGGATGAAAGCGTGCAGTACGTCTGCACCACCTCCAACACTAGAATACCTGTTAGATTAACTCTTAAAAACGTGCAGTGCGGCTGCACCGAAATTAATTGTTAGTCACACAGGCAATTGTAATATTGTGAATGAATTAAAATTGTGAAACAATTGGAATTAAGGTAAGGTAGAATATCACTGATTTTAACACGAGTTGAATTTTAACAATTAATCTATATTCTTAATTTTACGATACATTATAAGATTACAAGAGTAGAATATTGAATATTGAAGTTAAATCTTAGACTTATGTCGTTAGACTTATTAGACCCGCACGCAGGATGGACTCTCTTGGAAGAGAGGTGTTAAGAGTTTGGAGTCAGGATAAGAACTGCCGCTTCGGTGAGACTGAGCTCCGGGCTTCACCGGCGCTGCTTCCCACCTAGCGCTTGGGTGGTAGTGGGAGTAGGTAGTGGGAGTAGCGGCGTTTGGCGCTGCGGGCCGCATGGAAGCCTCTGTTGGCAGGAATAAGGCTAAACTACTTATTTCTAGCGTCGGCGTGGATAATGCTATACTACTGAATATAACGGCGCGACTACTGTTATACTACGTACAAGTAATATAGATATATGTTTCTTACTTTCTACGCATTAGATGTATGAATGATAGATAATGCTTAAATGTACTCGCAAAAATATTCTTATAAAAGATATATATATTATTTGGCGGGACGTAACAAAACATAATTTTTTTAAAACTAATATTGTTAGTAACAATTTCCAAACAAAGTTGTTTAATCCTATATTTCATCTGAGTGGACGTTACATTTTTAAATAAAGAAGAATATTTTTTTTTTATGTCATTATAAATTTTTAGGTTGCGAATGACTGCTGTTTCGCAAATTTCGTTGACTAAAATTTCGTCTATATTATTTGTAAATTTTGCCGCTGATCTTAGATTTATTTTTTTGGAACAAATTTCTACTTTGGTTACAATTGATGTCCTTTTTTTTTTTTTTTTTTATTTTGTAATTACTTTCGTCATCTGACGACGAGAGTATGTTAGTTCTTTTACGCGTTTTTGAAATATTTAATTCTTCGTCGCTTTCATTGCTATTTTGATCTAATAATGCAACAGGAATGGATCGTGTATAGTCAGTTGACGTGGACGGCATCTCGTCAATTCCTCTCGACTCGAGTGCCGTCACTTTTTCAGCTTGACGTCGTCTTAATTGTCTTATATATAATGCTTGATGCTGTTTTTTCTGAACATTTTTAAGCCTTCTTTGTAAAGCCGGTCTATGTAGATCTTTCATTAACATTCGCATCAAACTAGGCGTTAAACGCATTTTTTTTGTCGCCTTTGATTCTACAATACACCATGTTTTGTCTGTAGCACCGTATAAATTACATCCAATTGGAAAAATATTAACATAATTGTCTAGAAACCATACAATACTATTGTACAATTTTTTTTCGTCAACTGTTCTTATTGTCATGCGTACTATTTTTCCGAAAGGTGTATTTGGATATAATATGGATTTCGTTAAATCTGTTAATGTTACACTTTTTTTGGATACAATTATGCGCTTTGCGGACAGTTTTGGCAAATCAGAAATATAAGTTAAAAATCCTTTTTTTGTGAAAGATGTTATAATATTTTGATACGATGTTTTAAATTCTTCTTCTTCCGGAAAAATCATTGCGGTATTTTTGTTATCGGTATATTGAATTAAATTCTTACTCCAAGTATCGTACATACTCAGCATAAATGCTGCGCATTTTTTAAAAGGAACTATCATTTCTTTATCTTCCTTTTCATTGTCGTCTCCAAAAATAATACTTGCGAATTCCGTAATAGAATTAACTCCGTACCACACGTGCTTTACGGCTTTTGTGTAAAAAGCACTCATAATGTCTGTATAAAAAGAGTAGTCACATGTGTCTGTGACATCATTGAATGGACGCAACTGTACAATACCGTTCATTTCAGAAGCTGCTTCTGAATTAAACAAAAATAAATTTTTTGTAACAATATAATTATATTTCGCACTACTTCCGTGCATAAAATAGGATAATCAAAAATCACTTATGACATTTCTAATTTTATTTGCCGACTGCCAAAATGGTTTTAAATTTTTGGGTTCACGAATTGTCGTTTCGTCATACAAGTTTTTTAATTTAGCGACATCGTCAGCAATTATATAGTCACAATATGCTGTCCACGAAATTGACTTGATCCTATATAAGATATTATTTTCCTTGATAATTCTTAAAAGAATTGTGAAACTTTTTTCATCTCCAAACATGTCATATCTTTGAATATAGTTTCCTATACTATCATTGAATCGTAAACTATCAAGAGTAACTACCTCTTCGAAACGTAATTCATAATTTTCGATGATACAAGTTTCATAATAGGTTAATAAGTCAATTAAATATTGCAAACTATTTTTTTTTGCATTATAGAGAACATTTTGTCGATCGCGAAACCCATTCAATAAACAAAAAATGCCTACAATGTTACTATATTTACACCTCGTCATCTTCGCCGACGACGAATAACCCTGCATGAATGTTACGTCGCAATCGGCATTTGGTACGGCATTAACATCAAAATGGCCGTATTCCCATAATAAACCGAGACAATATTTGTTAAACTTACCAAACAGACGAGTCGAGTTATATTTTAAAATTTCTCGCAATCCTGGAGTATCAGTTCTAGCCGTTTTTAAAAGTATGATGTCGTTATTAGTGGAACTTACAATATTTGCTCTGTGAATCTGAACGACGTCAACTTTATCATGATTTAAATTTATCAATCGCCACATATAATCTTGTGCGATTGACGGTAATAATCTAAGTCCATGAATGCAAATGTAAAACCGTAGCAATTGTACTCCGCACTTCTCATCTAAGTTACAACAAAACAACTCTCTATTCATACATGCACAATATCTATTAAAATCTTTTTGAAAAATAGTGTACGTTTTATCTGCGACGTGCTGCAAAGCTGCCAAACTTCCGCCAACGGTTTTCGTATTGCTCGCAAGATTTCGAGCAGCAGTAGTAAATATTTTTAATATTAACATTTTAAAACAAAACGCAACGTTGCTACTTTCTGATTCTTCTTTTCTGTTTTTAAGTAACTGACTCTTTGAAGAAAGTTGTATTAATGCGAAAACTGATTGATTGTTTATTGTAGTTATATGCGTTTTATAAAATTTTTTATTTTTTTTGCATATTTTATTTATTGCAACCAGGGGACTCTGAAATGTCTCGAATATGTCCCTGTTTTTCAAATAACTCGTCAATTTTTTATTTTTGCACTCTTGAACGGTGGATGGCAAACTGTGGACTTTTGTAACAGTATGGTACCTGAAAGGTGCCAAAGAGCGGCAACAAAACACAAAAGAATCAACGTCACATTGGACTTTTATGTCACTCTCTTCAATGGAACACTTTTTTGGACGTAAAACGTATCGCAATAAATCTTGCGACTCGATCCATTCTTGAACGAACGCCATTTTTATTGTTATTTGAAAAAAAATAAAGTAAATTAATACGTGCTTTGTAAGAAAAAAAAATTGTTTAAAAAAACTTGAAAAAAAATAAACAAAAAAATAAAAAAATAATAAACTCCTACACGTCAAAAAACTGCAAGTTATCACCAATCCGTACGCCCTAATATCTCGCTCGCCTAAACCACCTGAAACAAAAAAAACACTTAATTAGTACGCGCTTTGTAAAAAAAAAAAAAAAAAATGTTGAAAAAAACTTGGAAAAAAAAAAAAAAAATTAAAAACTCCTACACGTACTACCTCAAAGAACTCTAACTAATCACCAAATCGTACGCTGAAATACCTCGCTCTACTCAATCACCTGAAACAAAAGAAACACTTAATTAGTACGTGCTTTGTAAAAAGAAAAAAAAAAAAAAATTAAAAAAAAAGAAAAAATTGTATGTACAGTCACCGGCAATAATGGCCTGTCGCACTGCGGCGACGGCGGCTCCCGTACGTGAGGTGGGGTAGTGTGCGTGAGGCCTCACCGCGGATCGCGTACGTGAGGCGCGGAACGCCGAAAAGAGCGAGAGGACGGGGGAAAATTTGGTGGGGGGCGTTCTCATGCTCTCTCTCGCTCGCGACCCGTGAGTGTGAGAGAGAAAGCATGAGTGAACGCTAAGGAATTATTATAGGCGCACCTTCGCTCTCTCTCTTGCACGCGTTCGTGTTTATACGGGTAGATAAGGATAAAAGTATATCGCGAGAGTACGCTATTAATTCTAGCGTATACTTCAAGACATTTCGCGACTTTTAACAATCGAAATTAAATACTCATGTTACTTATATTTTAAATATATACTTTACATTACGTATAATTTAATTTTGAGATAATTTTCGTTTTCTGTCTTGAGAAAGACAATTTTTTTCTCAAAAACTATAAAGAATACAAAAAAATATAATATACATAATTTGTGTAATTTTTCAAATGCAGAAAGATGCACGAAACAGATTTTTAAATTATTGCTTAATTTTTCATTTGTTTATAACAATTACCACAATTAAATAATAAACCATTTTTTTGTATAGGATAAAATTGATGCCTTTTTTAATTTTGTATATTACCCTATTGACACAATTTACATATTTTTTGATTTTACACGTTTTTTAATAATTTATTTGTACAATAAAGGTATGCCAATTCTTCAAATCACCAAAATTTTAAAAAATTGCTGTATTTTGAAAACTACTAAAAGTACAGAAAAGTATAATATATGAAATTGAAGTAGTTTTTAAAATGCAGAAAGATGCACGGAACAGATTTTTTAAATATTGCATAATTTTCCTTTTGTAATTTACAATTACCAAAATAAAGTAATAAACCAATTCTGGGCAGGTAAAAATGCCGGAGGGATCAATAGGAGCATTTTTTGTTATTAAAATTTGGTCCTATCTTTTCCCCCCCCCCTTCGCGCACAAAAGCAAAAACCAAAAAAAAAAAAAAAATCTGGGCAGGTAGAAAGGTGAGGGAGACTAGTAGAAGCATTTTTTGTTAATAAAATTTTGTTTTATCTTTTTCCCCCTCCGCACACAAAAGCAAAAACCAAAAAAGAAAAAATCTGGGCAGGTAGAAAAATGGGAGAGACCAGTAAAAGCATTTTTTGTTAATAAAATTTTGTCCTATCTTTTACTCCCTCCGCGCACAAGAGCAAAAACTTAAAAAAAAAAAATCTGGGCAGGTGGAAAGATGCGGGAGACTAATAGAAGCATTTTTTGTTAATGAAATTTTGTCCTATCTCTCCCCCCCCTTTACGCACGAGGGCAAAAACCTAAAAAAAAGAAAAAAAATTTAGTAGTATTGTCCTCCATCCAAAACCCCCGGTTCCCCAAACTTTCCCAAAATCGTTGTGGGAGAGAAAAAATTTATAGTAGTATTGTCCTTCACCCAAAACCCCCGGTCCCCCAAATTCCCCCAAAATCGTTGGGAGAGAAAAAAAATTTAATAGTATTGGTAGTAGTATATTAAAAAAACTTGGTAAAAAAAAAAAAAATTTGAAAATTTGCCAAAATGCATAACTTTTAATTTTATATCGACCAAAAGTGACGTAAAAAAAACTTTTCTTATTTTTTGTATTTTTGTCAAAATACTTAGTAAAAAAAAAAAAAAATTAATTTTTGCCAGAATGCATAATTTTTGATTTTGCATCGACTAAAAGTGTCTTTAAAAAACTTTTTTTAAAAAGTGTTAAGAAAAACTTGGTAAAAAAAAAAAACTTTTATTACGTCAATCAGTAGATCTTATCAAGAGAAACAACTTCACTTAAAATCTTAACTCTCTAGCTCCACTCCTTCCCTCTCTAAAAATATAAACACATTTTTTTTTAAGATGGTGGGCGGTTTTTTTACATTTTTTTACAGATGAGCACGGACCGTAAAAAGTTCCTTCTGAATAAAAAAAAAAAAAAAATTATAAAATTTTTAAAAACTTATGCCTTAAACGGTTGGTCGTGGAGCATTCTTTTTTTTTTTAATGAAAGATCTCGACAAGCTCTACAACTCCTTTTTTGACACCAAACTTCTAACTCCACTGTTTTTTCCTCTAAAAATATAATTTTATTTTTTTTTAAGATAGCGGCCGGTTTTTTTACTTTTATTTACGGATGAGCACGGATCATAAAAAGTTCCTTACGATAAAAAAATAAAATTTTTTTGAAAAAATTAAAAAAAAAAAAATTATTTTCAAAAATTGCCAGAATGCATAACTTTTGATTTTATATCGACTGAAAGTGTCGTGGAGACAACTTTTTTTCAAACCCTTATCAAAATACTTATAAAAAAAGCCCAGACCCACTAGGTCACCGATTTTCTTGAGATTCAACCTGTATATTATATCTCCAAAATGACCTTTTTAAGAAAAAGGTAGAAAAAAGCGCCAAGTACAGGCTTGCGAGAAGCATCCTCGAAAAAGTACAAAAATGAAATACTTTTTATAAAATAATGAGATTAAATAATTGCGCTAAGAACCTGAACGAGCTAGAAAATTATATTTAAGCAAAACCAAGACTTCCTCAAAATGACTCCTCCAAAACCAAGACTCTTTTAAAAAAGATTTCTCCAAAACCAAGACTCCCAAAAAAGAATATAAAATGTGTATTTTAATATCAAATACTCTTTATTAAAACTAATGAGATCAAATAATTGCGCCAAAAACCTAAAGAAACTAGAAAATTATATTTAAGCAAAACCAAGACTTTTCCAAAAAGACTCCCTCAAAAAAAATTCTCCTAAAAAATGACTTCCTCATAAAAAGACTCCTCAAAATCAAAAGTTTCTTCAAAACCTCAAGTCTCCTCCAAAAAAGACCCCCCCAAATTTATACTCGCCCAAAATAGAACATAGTGTGTACTTTAAAATATCAAATACTCTTTATAAAACTAATGAGATCAAATAATTGTGCCAAGAACCTGAAGAAAATAGAAAATTATATTTGAGCAAAACCAAGACTCCCCCAAAATTATACTCCCTAAAAATAGAACATAAAATGTATACTTTAATATTAAATACTCTTTATAAAATTAATGAGATCAAACAATTGCGCCAAGATCTTGGAAGAGCTAGAATTTTAAACATTACAAACTTATGTGGAACCGTACAAACGTAGACCTAGGTTCGCCCCGATAATAAAACGTTAACATTACAAACCCATGTGGAACCGTAAAAACGTAGATCTAGGTTCGCCCCGATGATAAAACGTAATTAACATTATAAACCCATGTGGAACCGTACAAACGTAGACCTAGGTTCGCCCCGATATGATATAACATGGTAATATAAAGAAAAAAGAAAAGCTTGGCGTTGCGAAACCAAATCTTTAAAATCTCAAATTATAATTTTGCTTTTTACGATGTGCCATGCATCAGATTTTTGTAACCACACCGGATGTATATTAAGAAGAATATATTTAAAATACATTCGACAGTCCGCAGTCTGTAAAAGTGGGACGGCAAAAAATTTGTTGCATTGCCCATTTTCAATATTTTTGTTAATATTATATCCCTCATCTTTTTTCCATCTTCCTTTTTAAAGACGGGAAAAATTTCTTGCATTACTCAGTTTCAATGTTTTTATTAGAATTATTATTTTTTATTTTTTTTTAATTTTTTTATTCAATATTTTTTCTTTACTTTTTTCGATTTTAAAGATTTGGTTTCGCAACGCCAAGTTTTTCTTTTTTCTTTATATTACCATGTTATATCATATCGGGGCGAACCTAGGTCTACGTTTGTACGGTTCCACATGGGTTTATAATGTTAATTACGTTTTATCATCGGGGCGAACCTAGATCTACGTTTTTACGGTTCCACATGGGTTTGTAATGTTAACGTTTTATTATCGGGGCGAACCTAGGTCTACGTTTGTACGGTTCCACATAAGTTTGTAATGTTTAAAATTCTAGCTCTTCCAAGATCTTGGCGCAATTGTTTGATCTCATTAATTTTATAAAGAGTATTTAATATTAAAGTATACATTTTATGTTCTATTTTTAGGGAGTATAATTTTGGGGGAGTCTTGGTTTTGCTCAAATATAATTTTCTATTTTCTTCAGGTTCTTGGCACAATTATTTGATCTCATTAGTTTTATAAAGAGTATTTGATATTTTAAAGTACACACTATGTTCTATTTTGGGCGAGTATAAATTTGGGGGGGTCTTTTTTGGAGGAGACTTGAGGTTTTGAAGAAACTTTTGATTTTGAGGAGTCTTTTTATGAGGAAGTCATTTTTTAGGAGAATTTTTTTTGAGGGAGTCTTTTTTTGGAAAAGTCTTGGTTTTGCTTAAATATAATTTTCTAGTTTCTTTAGGTTTTTGGCGCAATTATTTGATCTCATTAGTTTTAATAAAGAGTATTTGATATTAAAATACACATTTTATATTCTTTTTTTGGGGAGTCTTGGTTTTTGGAGAAATCTTTTTTTAAAAGAGTCTTGGTTTTGGAGGAGTCATTTTTGAGGAAGTCTTGGTTTTGCTTAAATATAATTTTCTAGCTCGTTCAGGTTCTTAGCGCAATTATTTAATCTCATTATTTTATAAAAAGTATTTCATTTTTGTACTTTTTCGAGGATGCTTCTCGCAAGCCTGTACTTGGCGCTTTTTTCTACCTTTTTTTTAAAAAGGTCATTTTGGAGAGATTTCATTCATTTTGTAGTTATAACAACATTAAAATGCACATTCTATGTTTTATTTTAAGAAGAATAATTTGGGAGCATAATATCTTTAATCAAGAGACACGTTAGTATTTTGTGTTACATGTACATGCAGTGAAACCTGACCATGTTATTGCTCTGTTACTTATTCTTAGCTATTGAAATTCTCAGATTATAATAGCAGTCCAACCAATTGCTTTCTAAACATGGTTCTTTAAAAGCTTGTATATTAAGGTATTGATACTTTTCGGGAAAATGTTTGATTTATATAAAATAAAATGGGCCCCATCCAACGCCCATTCTCGTGAGACGCACCAAATTAATACTTTTCGTCTCTCCGTTACTATTACATTTCACATCATACGTTTTTATAAATATCGGTGTCAGGCGCACAGCAGCCTTTTATCGGCGCACAGCAGCCTTTTGTCTGCGCACAGCAACCAATATTTTAATTATTTTGCGAAGTTTCTTATTCAGAAATATTGAAATTTTCGAATCTCAAAAACAATCCAACCGATCGCTTTCTATACATAATTCTTTAAAAACGCATAATTAATTTATCACGTTAATTATCACGACTCGAGATTCTCGAGAAAAATCTTTGGTTTCGTTCAACTGAAAAATCTGCTTTGCACTTTATTAAAAACCATATCAATTTTAACTCATATCAATATTTTTTAGCAAATTTTTTATAAATATTTAAACTACATATCAAATTTAATTTTATTTTTTTAATTATTAATGATTACTTATTGGTCTATGCATGCATTTCTTTTAATATATTTATTTTCTATCTATTTTTTGTAAAAAAAGTATATAAAGATTTTTAGCACCTCTGGGCCATTGTCTTTTTCTAATTTCCGTATCATCAATTTCGATCCAATTATTAGATGACCCTTCTCTACAAATATTTGTATAATGTCCTTTATCAATACTTAGACCATTATGAAATATAGCATTTATAACTTTATATGATTGTCCAGCTACTAATACTTTAGTCGTTGGAATCGAAGATATATTAAAATTACGTTTTGCTTTTATTACTTTATCTTCTTCTGACAAAAATAATACAAAATGAATAATAATTATATCTTTCGTCAACGTTAATTCATTTTTATACAATATATTATTTCCTGTACAATTTTCACAGAACCCGTTATCTGATTGATGCCAATGTGAAAATAAAACATCTAATAACTCTTTCAAATTATAGTTCTTTTTCTTCAATTTGTTAATAGGTATTGAGATAAATAAATTATTGAAACAAATTGTTTTTGTAATATGACAAGTAACACACCGAGTTGTAGAAGTTACTTCTTGTTGTACTAAATCCCTTACAAACTCGTACTTTGTACACAAAATTGTTAGAAACTTGAGTGCATCTAGTTTTACGTTCATTGAAAACGATTCTTTTAAATCTTGTTGAACATCATGTGTATTTAAATTATTCATTCCATATTCATAACGATGCATTAACATACGTAAAATATTTGATTTATCACAATTAAACAATTGCTTTCTAATGGCACTTAGATGCAATAGACTTTGTACAACCGTATTAGCGTAACATGAGACATTATCTGTATTTTTAAAACCACGTAAAACCCAAGTGGTATTTATTTGTAACGTTTGAATTTGCTGATTATTCTCTTGAACAGCTTCGACTAGTTTCGACATTACCCATGGTATATCTTTCACTTTGGGATGACGTTCTTTTTGAATAAAAATTAATTCTGCTTCTGATTTGTACTTATATCTTAGTCGATTATACTCATTAATAGCATTTACGTCAGCTGTCACTGCGGAAGGATCAAAGTTTATCAAATGCAATCCTTCCAAAGATGTTACTCTAGATAAAGCAACGTAAGTTTGACCACAATTAAATATAGAATTTCCTATGTCAATAACAGCACTCTGTAAACTCAATCCTTGACTTTTATGAATAGTTATTCCATAACTCAGACACAGTGGAAATTGTTTTCTTACAACAAATGCTTTATCCACCACTTCAAATTTAACGTTTACTCTTTCTATCAAATATTCTAATCCTGAAGATAAAAGTAGTTTGATTTTTTCCGCACAATCGGTAGATATATCTCGTACAACTGAAACTACTGTAGCTATTGTACCGTTCACCAGACCCAAAGTAGCATCGATATTACGTCTTATCATAACTTTTGCTCCAATTTTAATTACAATTTCTTTTGAAAGTCCAGCAGTTTTAGAATTATCATCGCCATTATTCGATAATACTTTTAATACTTTTTTTTTCAAATATGAAGTACAGTCAATTGTATCTTCAGCAATTAGTAATATTTCTTTCGAATCAATGCGATTTAACATAGCTGTATTAAGAGCGTCACACATATGACGTGTAGCCAATAAACAAACAACGTCCGATGAACAATTATTAATAAAATCACATAGTTCTTTTAATCTGGATTTCAAAGAATTACCTTTGAAAGATATTTTTCTATTTTCAAGGACGACACGATCATACGTTGTCAATGAACCAATACGAATTCTCGATAACAATTGCCTATAAGTATCGTCTTCTTGCTGACGCATATTAATCGTCAATTCATCGTAATGAAATAACGTAGACCACAAATTAATAGCAGTTAATGAACCAATGCATTTGTTAATTTTATCATTTGATAATTGCGCAAAAACACAATCTTCTCGTACAGGAGGCAATTGAAGTAAATCGCCAAATAAAAGAATGTGTTTTTTACCGAACCAACCATCTTCAACGTCATTTGTATCAAATATTTCCGTCAATCGAAAATGTATATACATTAATATCAAATTTGATATCATTGACACTTCATCTATTACAAAAAGAACAACATCTTTGAGTTCAGTTCGTAAAACTTTTAATACATGATTAGACAATGGTTTATACTTTGTAGTTTGACCATGTTCAACGGGTAATTGAAGTAATCTGTGAACAGTCAAACCATCAATGTTAAACGCTGCTATACCAGTAGGTGCTGCTAAAGCGGTTTCTTTGTTGAGATTCTGTTTAATCCAACATTTAATTGTTTTAATTAAGAAACTTTTTCCAGTTCCACCTTCTCCACTAACATATAAACGTAATATCGAATCTTTTGACCTTACCGTATCACTGACTCTATCAAATACTCTTAGTTGATCCGCATTTAATTTTGCTATCATTTCAGGAACATCAATATTCTTATCTATTTTCTCACCAAGATCTCTAAAATCTTGCATTGCTTCACCAGCTTCTATATTTTGAATACCGATCGGATTATCAGGATCATCCTGAGACACATTCTTTTGTTGTAATTCTTCATCAATTTGCTGAACCAACTGTTTTGCATTTTCAAATGCTTTTTGCAATTCTTGTACTTTTTCGTGATATTGCAATGCTTCTGTAATATGTAATTTTGCTTTCTCAAATGCTTCTGCATAAGTGTCACAATTATCTTTAAGATCGTCTAAATTTCGCCATGGTTTAAACATAAGCAGTAAAGAAAAGAAGTAATCTTCGGGCTGTGTTTCAACATTGTACTTATAGTGATTAATAAGACATGCACATCGTCGTCGTTTAAGAAAATGTTTACTGTCTATTTTATAATATTCAGTTATATTATTCTTTGGCTCGATTGTCGTGACATCATACCACTGGGCAAACTCGTAAAGAGACACAGATTTCAATTTTTCCACTCTATGTGGATAATAATCATCTACTAAAGCCGGACAAAATAAATCTGTGGATTCATCATCAAGAGCTTCAATCTCTTTACGACTTTTTAATTTTTTTTGTCGTATACGATTAACAGTCAACCATTTAATAGTTGTATTACGATCGGTTCCATATAAAGGAATGCTTAATAATGTATCTGCAGCTTCAAGAGCTCCACATTCCCTATTAGTTAAGGATCGTAAACCATAATTCCAAAGAACACTAGCCAATGATTTATTTGTGTTATTCTTAAAATTTTCAAGATCAAAGTCAGACAACTCACTTTTCCCTGATTTATTCACATATTTAATAACATACCATGTTAACAATGTCGACTTTTCACCAATAAATTGTATATCCATATTACTTTCCCATGCAGTAAGGAGCACGGGATTATAATCATTAATATCAACTTCATCTTCTGTTCTAGGAAGATCATACAATCTACTTTTATGTTTCAATTGCTTTCTACCTGCTATTGCAGTTGCTACATTTCTCATATACAATGTTTCAGTAACAGGTCGTGGAAATCCAAAACGACACCTACGAATAACTTTTCGTCCTACTTTTTTTGATCGTAGACAATAATCATTATGTCTGTGTCGTTGATGTTTATCAACACGACCGTACAATAATGGTGCAATATTTTTATCTGGCTTTTTGCAGCTAATGTATTGCGAAATAAATTTTAAAACTTCTTCTACAGAAGATTCTCCAAAAATTGGTGAATCTTTTATCCAAATTAATAAGTGAAAATGTTGTATTCCTCTACTTTGATATTCTCGTCGCCAAAAATAGTGCGTTATTTCTCCGATCGGAAAATCTTTTGAACAAATAAAATCTATCATCGCTCGAAATTTATTATCCAGAAATCTGGACGTTGATACAGGATCTTTAGCAACAAGTACACTAGTGCTCAACGAAGAATCTTTCCATCCATTAACTTCACGAATATATTCACCTAAATCGTCCCATAACCATTCACTAGGACTTAACGTTAAGAACCATGTTGCAGGTCCGTAATGTCGAGCCATACAATCTAAATCGCTTCTTGGTCGACGCCAATATTGCTCTGTATTTCGAAGTGCGGAGAATATAGTATTTAAATTGGACTCCAACAGTTCTTTTGACATAGCTTCTAAATATTCTGCAGCTGTATAACGGCTTCGTGGATCAATTATATTCATTTTATGATAAATTCCACGACTTAACTGACGAATATTTGCTCTATTTAACAAATAAAATAAGTATTGTTGATTCAATCTAAATTGTGGATGCTTAGACATCAAACGACATTTAATAAATTCATGTTCTTGAAGTTTGTTTGGTCTTTCTTCATCATATTGTCCATTTTTACCAAATGGATATAAATCTGGAAAACACATCAAATCCAAATTCTTTTCACGATTATCCAAAGGTACATCTTGAATTTTTAACATTTGATACAAAGCAGTTGCAGTTTTATTTTCTTCTTTTTCATATAATGAATATATAGTATATTGCTCGTAGTAACTCTCGTTGTCATTTTTTTGAGTTAACATAGCCTTGCGCTGATGTAATGGAACTTCATCATCTGTCATCTTTTGCGTTTGCAAATTTGAATTAGTCAAATTATTTTCTTCATTAAATAGAACTTCTGCATCATTTTCTGTTTCTTGTGCATGAAATTTAGCATTATTAAGACTTCCTAAATTTAATTGAACATGTGTTATGGGCAGTACAATGCCAGAATATAAAAAGTTGTGAACTCTCAACCATTTTAAAGCTTGATATATTTTTGTTAAATCTACTAAATCTTCTCAAATAATTTTTGATTTAGTTGGAATACATAATTCATGATTTAAATTTATTGGATCAATTTTTGAACATAATTTATTAAAAGTTTCTTCTAAAGGAATTGGCAAATGAAAAGTTGAACCTTTAACTTTTTGTATTTTTTGTCTTTCTGGAATTACCTTATGAAAAACTGTTCCCATTTTAACCACAGTCTGAAAAGCTTTAGCTCTCTGTATGAGTATTTTCTCAAATTCGTTAAGAGACGATATACACTCGGGTACATTATTTACAAGTAAATTATTTAGAATGCAATAAGCAGGCAACAGGCCGTTACGAAATTTCTTATCACAATAATGACATATGTATTCAGGATTAATTTTTTGTTGATCTACGTATGCCATTAAATTGTTCCAAATTGGATTATTTTTACGTGTTTGAACTTTATTATTAACTTTAGAAACATTTTTCTTGTAACATAGTCTTTCACACGATATACAAATATATCGTGGTGTATCAAGAGAACGTTTCTTCAAAACTTTAAACGCATTTTGATATTTAGAAATAATATCATCATCGCTCATAATTGTATTATTTTGCTGATACTTGTACATATCTGCTTTTTCTTGTGCTGAACGTACAATTTTCTGTAGTTTATCAACTTCACCACAAGTTAGGCCTTAAGGCTTTGTCCTGAAACGACCCGTTTTGTCGCGGACACGAATATCGCTCTAGCGAGCCGGTCCCGGAGCGCTCGTCGGAATGCCAGGATTCGCGTGAGAGGGTCGTTAGATGCACTCGAGATTTGAAAGAAATAATAATCTGAATTTATTAGATAGAAAGAAATATACAGGGTGTATCATTCCATATTGACAAACTGTCAGAGTTAGATAGGTCTCGTGGATACAAGTTAATAAGTCTTGTGCCGTTTTGCAAAATTCTCAATAGTTATTGAGAAAAAAATTAATTTGTCTAGCGCAAGAGCGACAAGGAAGCTACGCATGAGTAAGCGCGACAGGCGAGTAGCTAAAAATGGTGCCGTCGCCTGTCGCGCTCACTCACGCGTAGCTTTCTTGTCGCTCTTGCGCTAGACAAATTAATTTTTTTCTCAATAACTATTGAGAATTTTGCAAAACGGCACAGGACTTATTAATTTGTATCCACAAGACCTATCTAACTCTGACAGTTTGTCAATATGGAATAATACACCCTGTATACAAGTGAGAATTATCTCGTGACGACGGTCGGATACAATTTACAAAGATCGCTGACGCGGTTGACGGCTACACGTTTACAGTTATTATTCGCGTGATAATACACGGTCGGTCGCTCACCCCGTCGAGTGAGAGCGACGTCGGCGCAAGCGGCGTGAGTGAGATGAAGCGCGGTGTTTACGCGGATCGTCAACCGAAATTCGTAACGGCGTCGCGGAACAATTATATGATTAACGCGGAAGGTTTTCGACGGACGAATACGCGAGGTATTGAGGGGTCGAGAGGAGGGTAGCGCCTGTATGGTGTCGATTCACCGAGATAACTCGGTCGAGGCGGAGAGATCTCCACCCCGTTGTTCTCGACGGCGCGAGAGTATCGTGAAGGTGCCGTACGGTAGCACGCCTTCCCCTGGGACCGAGAATACTCGGTGGAGGCAGAGTGAACTCTACCCCTCGAGCCGGAGACTGCGTAACTACGGTGCAGGCTGGTGTGAGCACCAGGAGTTCCTGGTCGAGGCAGAGTGTGCTCTACCCCGTGACACTTTACGCTCGGATCGGAATCGATGTTCGCTCGGGAGCGAACGGATAGGAACGGTTCCTTTACCGCTTCGGCGTCGTCTTTTTATATGAAAAAAGGTAGGCGCCGGAGGTTCGCGGTAGGACGCTTATCGTTCGCGGCGCTATTTTTTGTCGCGGCGTGTTTCGGAACGAGGAACCGCGGTGCCGTCGGCTCCCTCGCGCGCGGAACTTAGTTGTGGAGCGGCTCGTTCGTTAATTTCGAATGCACTTACGGCACGCCGCGTTTTTATTCTCCTCGCCTGACGGTTGGTCGGTTCGGCGGCATCGGCGGGTCGTCGGCCGGAAATGATGCACCGTCGGGGTGCATCGTTACAGTCCAACTGTAACATTTTTTTATAAGAGCTATAAAGTTCGTAAACCAAACGCCTAATATATCTTACTTTTGGGAAATGACATGATAATAATTGTACTGGAATAAACATAGCTTTACAAAGGTTTAAATTAATGTAACAGCTATGTGCGTGACCCTTCTTAGCATTTTTTAAATTTTTATCAAAAATTGTTACAGTGCAATCGTGAATTCTTTGCATTAGTTCCGGAATTTTCCTTAAAGTACACTTATTTATAGCTTCTAACAATTTTTGATATCGTTCGATCAGAAGCGGATCGTTAACTTTACATAAAGTACTACATGACCACGATTTTTTTGCTCGAGATTCTATCAAAGGTAACGTATTAACAATTTGTCCTCTCGCATTTAACATTAAAGGTTCTGTTACATCAACTTTTGATGAATTAATATTATAATACGTCGAATCAACGAAATAATTTTCGGACAAAGCTGTATGTCTAGATATACCACAAAATGCACTTATTTTGTCATTAATTGTATTACATTCAGCAGCAACAGACAAACATGTTTCAGATCTATTTTTAAGCTTAGCTAACATTTTATACATATTACGAATATAACCGTCTCTAATATTAAAACACCACCGTACAATATGTTCTGCTTTTAATCGTTTTTCAATATAAAATTTACTACTCTCTCTAATATTTTGTTTATGTAAAATATGTTTCACATATGTCTCAAAAGAATTACGTATTTTTAAAAAATTTGTAGACCTTATTTTTGCATATTTTTTTATAATCTTTTTGACAGTATTATTATTTTTCATTACAACTATCGACTCAGATATCTTTTTTTGATAATATCGCTTATTGCAAAGCCACTTACAATCAGAGGGTAACGTTTTTTGTATTTTTCGCTCACACTCTGAACTGAAAGAACGTTTTCGTTTTTGTACACGTTCTTTCTCTGTATTTTTTTCGTAGTGATGTTTTTCTTTTATGAAATAATTTTTTTTTTTACGTTTATAATGTAACGGTAGCGTTTTGCCGTGTCGCGGGGGTTGCCGGATTGAGGCTCGCCGGAGCCTGAGTTCGTCGAGACGACGATAGACCAAGCGGTTGGTCGGGGTCTGGGCCGAGGTTGCTCGGGCTAGCCCGAGGGCAGCGGTCGGGAGCGCCCGACCGCGGCAGTGCCGGCGACTGGATCGCGGACGGGAGCGCCCGTCAGCGCCCTGGAGGTGGCGGCCGTCGGGAGCGCCCGACGGCGGCGATGCCGATGACAGTTAGTCGTGCGGCAGGCTCTAGGCTTGGACGGGAGCGCCCGTCCAAGAGAGCCAGAGGTGGCCCGGGATGATCCGGAGAGCGGCAGTCGGGAGCGCCCGACCGCGGCGGTGTCGTCGGCAGCGTGCAGTACGACGGATCCTGCGGCCTGGACGGGAGCGCCCGTCCAGGGGATCTCGGTGTGGCACTGGGTGCCTTGGAAGCGGCGGCAGTCGGGAGCGCCCGACCGCGGCGGTGTCGTCGGCAGTATGCCGTACGAATAGATCCTACAACCTGGACGGGAGCGCCCGTCCAGGGGATCTCGGTGGTCCGGCCTAGCCGGGGGCGCCGGCGGTATCCGGTCGCCTCGGTGGTGGAGCCTCGGGAGCGCCCGAGGTCTCCAGGAACCTGAAGTTTACTCTGCCTTGGGAGCGCCTAAAGCAGCGGAAGACTCTCACCGGGAGCGCCCGGGGACGACTCGGGAGCGCCCGAGTCGGAGAGTACTAGAGAGGGCTTCGGGAGCGCCCGAAGCCTATCGGATCTGGAGGACTGGTGTTCGTGACGAGGAGTCGGAACGGACAAAGTACTTGGTCTGCCGCGAGCTCGGCTTATATAGTCGCCGAGATGAGAGTGGAGGAGTTCCCACTCTTACCTCGGCGGCGCGCGCCATCGTCGGGCCGGTGGTCGCCCGTCGAACCTTGCTTGGCGCGTTCGGTCCTGTTCGGGTCGGTGTTAGCCCTCAGGGACGGCGTCTGCCGTCTAGTGGCGGGGCCTAGGCCCTCGCCACATCACCCCCCCTTCCTTTTTAAGGGGTGTCCTCTAAACGGCGGCACGTCCGGAGTGTGCCATCCGCTTCAAAACGGAGGATCCACCTCCCGTTGGCTGTTCGTGCCCGGAACTTCCGGTTTTTCCATACCGCGGACACCGGGACGTCCACGATCTTCTCTGTTGGTAACTTGACCCTGATGTATGGGTCATCGGATCCGGGCGGGTTGCTGATCGTTATTGCCCCGCAGTTAATTATCCCGGATGTTGCCGGTGGTGCCGGTTCCCACTGCGCCCTCCTCTGCTCTGGTGGTGGCAGAGCTGGCTTAGCCTGGCGTGGTCCGAACGGGGGTGGCCGGAACGGTGGTGGCCCGAACGGGGATGGTCCCAGTGGTGGTCCGAATGGTGGTGGGCCTCGTGGTCGTGGCCCGAATGGTGGCCCCGGGCGTGGGATCGCTGGTCCGGGTCGCGGCGGCCGCATTGGCCCTGGTGGCACGGGTGCTGTCGGTACCCGTGGTCGTGGTGACGGTCTGCCCGCTGCTCGGGCCTCGAGCCCCTCCGTGGCCGTTGTCACGGCATCCCGGGTCCGCCGTCCCGCTGTTGGTCCGCTGGGTGGCCGTCTCCCCGGTCTCCTCATCGGGGGTGGCTCCGATAGCCACTGCGTGTGGCGACGCTGCGCCTGATCGCCTCTTTGAATAGAGGATCCCACCCTCGGGACATCCCGCTTTGGGTCCGGGGGATCCGTCTTCTTCGCTGGCACCTGCTGGGGTCCCGTTTCCTCGTCGCTCAAATCACTCAGGCTATCGCCGAAGATATCTAGTATGTCCTGCTCAGCCATCTTTGCTGCTCTATTACTAGATATTGAATCGGTGGTCCCATCTGACCGACTTATATACCCGATTGCCGGGTCACGTGGTTCCTGGTCACGTGGCTCCTGGTCACGTGGTTCCTCATCCGGTGGGGGACCTGCCTTAAGGTCGCGCACATGAATGTGTTTGTGCGCCTTTCCATGCACATCCCGTAAGTCTACTATCACAGGTGAATGGATTTTCTTGACCGTCATTGGTCCGGTGTATCGGGCTGCGAGTTTGGCGTTAATTCCCGCACTTTTATTTGACAACGTGTGTTCGCGTTTCCACACGATATCGCCTATCTTTGGTCGCCATTCCCGTCGTCTTAGGTTGTAGTGGAATTCCTGGTGTTGGAATGCGCGCGCCATGTTGATGCGTACTACTTCGTGCGCGTCTTTGAGGCGTCTTTGCGTCTCGTGCGGTGTTTTAGGCGTGGCGTGTCTTCGGTCGTCCGGGTGCGGTAACGCGAGTTCTCTGCCGTGATTTAAATATGCCGGTGTGTATCCCGTGGCCTCATGTCGAGCTGTGTTATACGCGAATTGTAGCGGATGCAAGTGTTCGTCCCAGTTTTGGTGGTTGCGGCCGGTGTATTGCGAGATCATCGTTTTTATTGATCGGTTTGTTCGTTCCACGGGGTTACATTGCGGTGTGTATACCGGCGTTGTTCGGTGATTGATGTTCCATGCTTGTAATAGTTCTTCCAGTTGTTTCGAGCGTAGCTGGGTTCCGTTATCCGATATGACCTGGTCGGGGCATCCGTGGCGGAACAGGATTCTTTCCACCACTGCTTTTGTTACCGCCGGTGCGGTGGCTCGTCGGAGGGGCTGTAGTTCCACCCACTTTGAGAATCGGTCCTGCATGACCAGTAGCCACACATGACCGTTCTTTGACCGTGGTAGTGGGCCGATTAGGTCCATGGTAACTTGCTGCCACGGCGCGCTGACTGGTTCGGTGTGGAGTTTACCGGCTGGGCGGGTAGATGTAGCCTTGTGTGCCAGGCAGTTTTCGCATTGGCGGACGTAACGGGTAATGTCTTGGAACATTCCTGGCCAGTAGAACAGTCGGGCCATTCGTGCGATTGTTTTTGCGACCCCGAGGTGACCTGCCATTGGTTCGGCGTGGTGTCGGGCTAAGAGTATCGCTCTTTCAGGCCGTGGTATGCACAGTTTCCACTGCTCGGATGGGTCGACCTCTCGGAAGTCGACATCGTGGAGGATATGGCGGTATAGTCGTCCGTTTCGTTCCTCGTAATCCGGGAACGCTTCTGGTGTGGCGCGGACCCCTGTCAGGATTCGGTTATACCACTTGCATGTACTCGTCCGTTCGGTTGTGCATATGTTTGGCTGGCGGGATAACGCGTCTGCCACCTGGTTCGAGCTTCCCTTTCTATATCGGACCTCGAAGTCGTACTGTTGGAGTTCGAACATCCACCGCCCCAGTCTTCCGGTTGGTTCTTCCAAATGCTGTAGCCACCTCAGCGATTGGTGGTCTGTTATGACCGTGAATGTGTAGCCCTTCAAGTAGCCGCGCATTTTTCGTATTGCCCATACGACCGCTAGACACTCCAATTCCGTTGCGTTATAGTTGCTTTCCGCCTTGTTAAGCGTCCTACTTGCGTAGGCGATAACGCGTTCGCCATCTTCCTGCTGTTGTGTCAGCACTGCTCCCAGGCCATCGTTACTTGCGTCGGTTTGGAGTATGAATCGCCGTGTAAAGTCTGAGCACGCTAAGATTGGAGTGGACGTTAGTGCCGCTTTTAATTGCTGAAATGCCGTTTCTTCCTTGTCGCTCCATGAGAATTTTATTCCTTTCTTCGTTAGGCGTGTTAGTGGCGCCGCTAGCGTTGAGAAATTCCCGATGAACCGTCTATACCATGACGCCATCCCCATGAACTGGCGAACTTTCCGTACGGTAGTGGGGGCTGGCCAGTTTGCTACGGCGCTCACCTTTTCCGGGTCTGTTCGGATACCTTTTTTGTCGATTATGTGGCCTAGGTATTTCAACTGCGTTCGGCCGAAGTGGCACTTTTCCGGGTTTAACCGGAGTTTAGCCGTTCTCAGGCGCCGGAATACTTCGCTCAGGTGTTCTAGGTGGTCCTGGAATGTGTGGCTCACGACAATTATGTCGTCCAGGTATACGAAGACGTGCGGCTCTAGTTCCGGTCCCAGTACTGTGTCGAGCAACCGTTGAAATGTTGCTGGTGCCGAGTGAAGCCCGAACGGCATCACCCGAAACTGAAACAGGCCTTTTCCTGGTACCGTGAAAGCCGTTATTGGGCGGCTTTTCGGTGTGAGGGGCACCTGCCAGTAGCCTTCCTTCAGGTCGAGTGTTGTTAGGTAGCGCGCTCCTCTTAGTTTGTCTAACGTGGCGTTTACTTGTGGTAGCGGGTATGCGTCTTTCTCGGTGACTTCGTTTACTTTGCGGAAGTCGACGCAGAAGCGGTACTGGTCATTTTTCTTCTTTACCAGGACCACTGGTGAGCTCCAAGCTCCTGACGACGGTTCTATTATGTGTTCTCGTTCCATGCGTTCTACCTCTTGGTTTATTATCTCCTGCATCGCTGGGTTTCTTGGTCGGTATCTCTGCTTAATCGGTGTCTGGCCCGGTTTTATTCGAAGTTCGTGCGTGGTCAGGTCGGTAGGTCCTCTTATGGACTCGAATTGTGCTAGTTCGGTTTCCAGGAACTTGTTTAGTTGTTCTCTTTCTTCTCCTGTATGTGACGCTAATCCCGCGCTTGTCTTGGTTCCTCCTGCCTCTTGGCCTCCTTGTTTCGGGGGTGGGTGTAGCGTTATCCCTCGTTTGCGCCACAGGTCGACCCCGATCAGCATTGCGCTTCTTGAGGTTGGCATGACTAGTAGTTCGTGCCAGAAGAGTCGCCCCCCTACTTGTACTGGGAGTGTTATTGTGCCCTGGCTGTCCGTGGTCGCCCCATCTGCCAAACGTATTGTTCTTGCGTCCGTTCTTGGCGCGAAATTTAACTGTTCCGCCAATTGCATGGTTTCCTTGTTAATGCACGAAATTTCCGATCCTGAGTCCAGCAGTGCCTGTATCCGGTGTCCTCCTATTGATACTTCCAGGTGTGGCCGCGGGTAGAACCTTATTGTCGGCTGGTGTTGGACCGGTTGGCGGCGGCGTCGCCTCCGGCTCTTCTTTCGTTTCCCTGGCGCGGGTGGCATTCTCGCGTGAGGACTCCCTCTTTTCCGCATTGGGAACAAAATTTGATCGGTGGTCTCCGGCAGTTCTGGCGAGTGTGCCCTCTCTGTTTACACCGCCAGCAGCATTCTTCGCGGTTATAAGTTGCCGCAGCGGCCGTCGGTACTGGTGTACTGGGCTTTTGCTTTGGGCTCGTTTGCGCTACCTGTTTGCGGATCTTCTCGTAGTTCGCGGCCTGCTCGCTTAATTCGGCTAGATTCTTTACATCTTTCACTCGTATGTACAGTTTGTATTCGGGGAGGAGGTTCTCGTAGATCCAGTCTAGCTGTTCTTTCTTCGGTATGCCTCCGGCTCGACGCATTAGCGTTTGTATGGCCGTTGCGTATTGTTGGAACGACTCCATCGGTTTCTGGAGCCGATTTTGAATTTCTCGCATCGTTTGCGTTCGTAGTCGTCGGGGTAGATACTGCGCGCGGAAGTTGTTCTCGAATTCTTTCCACGTTGTCCACGAGTCTTGGTTATTTCTGTACCACAGGAGTGCGTCTCCGCGGAGCATTTCTGGCAGCCCGAGGAGCATCTGCGGTTCTTCGTATCCGTACGCTCTTCGGAGTTCCTCGATTCTTTCTAGGAATCCGAGCGGGTCTCGGCCATCAAAATGGCAGCCCTATTTTCTAATCTG
Source organism: Cardiocondyla obscurior (assembly GCF_019399895.1). Lineage (NCBI taxonomy): Eukaryota > Metazoa > Arthropoda > Insecta > Hymenoptera > Formicidae > Cardiocondyla > Cardiocondyla obscurior. The sequence goes on along the minus strand of NC_091879.1, from coordinate 5,351,158 downwards.
GTCCATTACTTTTCCTTGGTTCACTGGCGCGATCGATGCACTATCGTCATCGTCGTCATCGCCTATCATGTTGATTGCGATGTGTGGTGGCGACTGGGCGTCTACCGCCTTTGCCATTGGTTGAAATCCGGGATTGTCTTCCACGTGTTTTCTGAGTCTGTTCCTCAGCTTGTCGATCGGTCCGTCGTATTCCAGACCGAGACGCCTTAGTTCGGCCGCAAGTTCGGCCTTAGTCCTTTCGTATATCCACGTTTTCATAAAGCCGGCCCGTCGTCGTCGTGGTGTTCAATTTTACTGTTCGGGCGCCATGTAATGGTAGCGTTTTGCCGTGTCGCGGGGGTTGCCGGATTGAGGCTCGCCGGAGCCTGAGTTCGTCGAGACGACGATAGACCAAGCGGTTGGTCGGGGTCTGGGCCGAGGTTGCTCGGGCTAGCCCGAGGGGCAGCGGTCGGGAGCGCCCGACCGCGGCAGTGCCGGCGACTGGTTGTCGCGCGGCGGATCCGTTGCCGGACGGGAGCGCCCGTCCGGGGGATCGCGTGAGGGCGCGCAGCGCCCTGGAGGTGGCGGCCGTCGGGAGCGCCCGACGGCGGCGATGCCGATGACAGTTAGTCGTGCGGCAGGCTCTAGGCTTGGACGGGAGCGCCCGTCCAAGAGAGCCAGAGGTGGCCCGGGATGATCCGGAGAGCGGCAGTCGGGAGCGCCCGACCGCGGCGGTGTCGTCGGCAGCGTGCAGTACGACGGATCCTGCGGCCTGGACGGGAGCGCCCGTCCAGGGGATCTCGGTGTGGCACTGGGTGCCTTGGAAGCGGCGGCAGTCGGGAGCGCCCGACCGCGGCGGTGTCGTCGGCAGTATGCCGTACGAATAGATCCTACAACCTGGACGGGAGCGCCCGTCCAGGGGATCTCGGTGGTCCGGCCTAGCCGGGGGCGCCGGCGGTATCCGGTCGCCTCGGTGGTGGAGCCTCGGGAGCGCCCGAGGTCTCCAGGAACCTGAAGTTTACTCTGCCTTGGGAGCGCCTAAAGCAGCGGAAGACTCTCACCGGGAGCGCCCGGGGACGACTCGGGAGCGCCCGAGTCGGAGAGTACTAGAGAGGGCTTCGGGAGCGCCCGAAGCCTATCGGATCTGGAGGACTGGTGTTCGTGACGAGGAGTCGGAACGGACAAAGTACTTGGTCTGCCGCGAGCTCGGCTTATATAGTCGCCGAGATGAGAGTGGAGGAGTTCCCACTTTTACCTCGGCGGCGCGCGCCATCGTCGGGCCGGTGGTCGCCCGTCGAACCTTGCTTGGCGCGTTCGGTCCTGTTCGGGTCGGTGTTAGCCCTCAGGGACGGCGTCTGCCGTCTAGTGGCGGGGCCTAGGCCCTCGCCACAATAATATTCCTTTTGCTTAGCAAGTATATTTTTTTTATTACGTTTATATCGATCCCTCTGTTTCGCACACTTATTTTTTTTTATTACGTTCATATCGATCCCTCTGTTTCGCACACTTATTTATCTTATTATGTTCATATCGATCCCTCTGTTTTGCACACTTATTTTCCTTATCACTGTCATAGTGTTTTCTCTGTATAGCACGATTATATTCCACATTTTGTTGATAATCATATTTCTTTTTAACACAAATAAATTCTCTATTTTCTTGATAATTAAAACGCTTTTTAGCACATCTCTCTAAATTTTTTGAACAATTGGTCACTTGATTATTATCATGTTCATTGTTATCTTGATGAGATCGTTCAGTTTTATCATTATTATAATTTACTTCACAATTATTACTTTCTGAAAGTATATTTCTATTTTTTTCATTCGATTTCTGTAATCGCTTCTTTTCATTTTGACGGTTTATCCGTTTACGAAATGCTTCAGCTTCTTTTGCTCTTACTATCGTTAATGGTAACACTTTTTGTGGTACACCACATAGTAAATCTTGTGGAAAATGCTCCATCACATTAGACTCTAAAATTTTTATTAAATGCGAACGCATTTTACTCCAATCATACTTTACTTTCTCGGGTTTTATATTAAATAATAAGGACACGGCAAAAGCTATGGCAAAAACGCCGCAATCGTTATTGTTTGGTTGTTTCTGAACAGAAGGAAATATAATAGAATCCTTTTTTGTTAAATCATATGTTGGAAACAATCTTGTCAACATTATCAAATAATTTTCATCTAAATTATTTGAATATAACGAATCATAAATAAATATACGTTTTGTATCATAATAACTACATACCCAATGATTTGAACCATATAATATTTGTATATGTTTTTTGTTCGGCGGAACTGGATGTATTGTCTCTGGTAATTGCACCCGCCATGTTGAAATAGGTTTATAATCTGAATAATTTTCTAATAAATTGTTAAAATGATCCATGTAGATATCACTCAACCAGTCTCCTCGAACAATCTCATCTTTCTCTTTTTGCTTTAAATTAACTTTTTGTAATTTTGAAATCATGTTATCTAAATTATTAATTTCTATTTATTATTAATTTTTACCTGGCACTGAAACAGCCAGTCTATTTTTTAGCGCTGAAGCAGCCTATTTTTTGGCGCTGGAGCAGCTTATGTTTTTTAGCGCTAAAGCAGCCTGTTTTTTGGCGCTCGAGCAGCTGAGGTTTTTTAGCGCTAGAGCAGCCTGAATTTTCGACGCTTGTACAACTTAAGCTTTTTAGCGTTAAAGCGGCCTATTTTTTGGCGCTCAAGCAGCTTTTTTTTAGCGCTGGAGTAGCCTTTTTTTTAGCGCTGAAGCAGCTTTTTTTAGCGCTGGAGCAGCCTATTTTTTGGCGCTTGAACAACTTTCTTTTTAGCGCTGAAGCAGCCCGTTTTTTGGCGCTCAAGCAGCTTAATGATTTTTCAGCGCTAAAACAGCTTGTTTTTTGGCGCTCGAGCAGCTTGTTTTTGACTAATGTACAAAAGTCTATATTTGGAACACAAGCGCCTATATATAAAAAAAAAGTAAATAAAAAAAAAAAAGAAAGAAAGGTGAAGAAGAAGAGAACGAAAAAAGAAGACAAGAGAGACAGAAATAGAAACAGAAAGAAAGAGAGAGAAAGAGAAACGGAGAAGAAAAATTAAAGAAATTTTCCTCCAAGTACAAACCTGTAACAAATAATTTAGTTAGATAGCCAAAGAATTTTCGAGCACGTTCATTGGTTGAAATTTTTCAATTTCTGTTTCTCAACCAATCAACGTGCGCGAAATGTGTATTGTTCTTAAAAAAGCAAGAAACAGCTTAAAGATGCGAGACAAAGCTAAAATTTGCAAAAGAAAGCGTAGAAGAATCAGAATCGCGAAAATTTACATAAATTCTAAAAAAAAAACAACGAGAAAATGCAATACAGTTTTACAAATAGCCAGAAAGAACCTTCGAACGCAATCATTGTTTAAAATTTTTCAATTTCTATTTCTCAACCAATCAACGTGCGCGAAATGTGTATTGTTCTTAAAAAAGCAGGAAACTGCTTAAAGATGCGAAACAACGCTAAAATTTGCAAAAGAAAGCGTAGAAGAATCAGAATCGCGAAAATTTACATAAATTCTAAAAAAAAAACAACGAGAAAATGCAATAAAGTTTTACAAATAGCCAGAAAGAACCGTCAAAAGCAATCATTGTTTAAAATTTTTCAATTTCTGTTTCTCAACCAATCAACGTGCGCGAAATGTGTATTGTTCTTAAAAAAGCAGGAAACAGTTTAAAGACTCGAGACAACGCTAAAATTTGCAAAAGAAAGCGTAGAAGAATCAGAATCGCGAAAATATACATAAATTCTAAAAAAAAAAACAACGAGAAAATGCAATAAAGTTTTACAAATAGCCAAAAAGAACCTTCGAACGCAATCATTGTTTAAAATTTTTCAATTTCTATTTCTCAACCAATCAACGTGCGCGAAATGTATATTGTTCTTAATTAAGCATGAAAAAGCTTAAAGACTCGAGACAACGCAAAAAATTGCCAAAGAAAGCGAAAAAGGTACAAAATACCGAAAATTTACATATTTCGTGCGCATTGATTGACTGAAAAATGAAAATTGATCAACCAATCAATGCGCGCAAAATGTGTATTGTTCTTAATTAAGCAGAAAAAAGCATAAAGACGCGAGACAACGCTAAAAATTGCCAAAGAAAGCGAAGAAGGTACAAAATACCGAAAATTTACATATTTTGTGCGCGTTGATTGGCTGAGAAATAAAAATTGATCAGCCAATCAACGCGCGAAAAATGTGTATTGTTTATAAAAAAGCAGGAAACAGCTTAAAGATGCGAGACAACGCTAAAATTTGCAAAAGAAAACGTAGAAGAATCAGAATCGCGAAAATTTACATAAATTCTAAAAAAAAAACAACGAGAAAATGCAATAAAGTTTTACAAATAGCCAGAAAGAATCTTCGAACGCAATCATTGTTTAAAACTTTTTAATTTCTATTTCTCAACCAATCAATGTGCGCAAAATGTATATTGTTCTTAATTAAGCAGGAAAAAGCTTAAAGACTCGAGACAACGCTAAAAATTGCCAAAGAAAGCGAAGAAGGTACAGAATACCAAAAATTTACATGAAAACGCAAGAATTAGCAAAAGTCAATTAAAAGATTCTAGAAGAAAACAGCGAGAATACGCGATAGAGACGCGATAGAATTTTACAAATACCTAAAGAGAACCTTCAATCGCAATCATTGTTTTAAATTTTTCAATTTCTATTTCTCAACCAATCAACGTGCGCGAAATGTGTATTGTTCTTAAAAAAGCAGGAAACAGCTTAAAGATGCGAGACAACGCTAAAATTTGCAAAAGAAAGCGTAGAAAAATCAGAATCGCGAAAATTTGCATAAATTCTAAAAAAAAACAACGAGAAAATGCAATAAAGTTTTACAAATAGCCAGAAAGAACCTTCGAACGCAATCATTATTTAAAACTTTTCAATTTCTATTTCTTAACCAATCAACGTGCGCAAAATGTGTATTGTTCTTAATTAAGCAGGAAAAAGCTTAAAGACGCGAGACAACGCTAAAAATTGCCAAAGAAAGCGAAGAAGGTACAGAATACTGAAAATTTACATGAAAACGCAAGAATTAGCAAATGTCAATGAAAAGATTCTAGAAGAAAACAGCGAAAAAATGCGAGAGTTTTACAAATAGCGAGAGAGAACCTTCGAGCTCAATCATCGTTTGAAATTTTTCAATTTCTATTTCTCAACCAATCAACGCGCGCGAAATGTGTATTGATCTTAATTAAGCAGAAAAAAGCTTAAAGACGCGAGACAACGCTAAAAATTGCAAAAGAAAACGAAGAAGGTACAGAATACCGAAAATTTACATGAAAATGCAAGAATTAGCAAAAGTCAATGAAAAGATTCTAGAAGAAAACCGCGAAATAATGCGAGAGTTTTACAAATAGCGAGAGAGAACCTTCGAGCTCAATCATCGTTTGAAATTTTTCAATTTCTATTTCTCAACCAATCAACGCGCGCGAAATGTGTATTGATCTTAATTAAGCAGAAAAAAGCTTAAAGACGCGAGACAACGCTAAAAATTGCCAAAGAAAACGAAGAAGATACAGAATACCAAAAATTTACATGAAAACGCAAGAATTAGCAAAAGTCAATTAAAAGATTCTAGAAGAAAACAGCGAAAAAATGGGAGAGTTTTACAAATAGCGAGAGAAGACCTTCGAGCTCAATCATTGTTTGAAATTTTTCAATATCTATTTCTCAGCCAATCAACGCGCGCGAAATGTGCATGGTTCTTAAATAAGCAATACACACGAAATATGTATCGTACTTAATTAGAAAATGCGAAAGAAAATGAATACAAGCGGGAAACTTCCAGAATACGCAAGATATAGCTAAAGAAAACGTTAAAAATGCTTAAGAAAACAGGAAAAGGCGTAAAAAACTAAATGAATAACTCACTGCGACTATCGCTGCACTTGATGTCTTGCTCGTAATCGCAGTCTCGAAAACGTACACTGGCAATATGCTGCTAACGTAGCTGTAATCCAAATTTAAACATTATTTTAATTTTTTTACATTCACCCAATTATTCTCTTACTTGCTGCAATTCGCCAAAGCCCGTCTCTCAGTCTTTTCAAAACTTTTAATTGCTTGTATTTTCTAAATTTGCAGAAGCACAATACTTACTAAACGTCACTCCCGTTGTGGTTACCATGGATACAAACATACTAAATATGCGTTACAAAACTCACCGTAAAAAGACTTACAATATGTTACAGTAAATTCAACAAAATTCATATAATATGCAATTTTTATTATATAAATTTATTATATTTTTTATTTAATTTTTTATTTATTTTTTATTTATTATATTTTTTATTTATATTTAAATTTATTATAATTTTATTATATAAATTTAATTTTTACATTAACATTCATATTAAACACAAATCATATTACAATAAATTGGATACAAAAGTTCAATGATTATTACTAAATACAACTACCATGCTAAGTACAAAATTCAATACCGCTGATCCACTCATAAGTACGATACAAAATAACTCTGTGAAAACTGTTAATATTACAGACATATTGCCTTTAATGATGCTCCAAAAAGAGTCCAGTACCGACATCAAAATGCCTATATTGTCTTTAGCAAAATTTTGAATGCCACTCAAATTTAATAAATCTAAAAAGAAAAATAGCAGCTTATTATACATGTAAAAGTTCTTACTGTATTAAAATTAACATAATTTCACGTTAAAAAAATTCAAAAAAATGTAAATAAGATTCGAAATGTTATTTAAAAAATTAATAAGATTGTTTTTATGTCCGCTTGGATTTTGCTTGGATATAGCACTTTGTCCATAGGTATAGGCATTGTCTAAAATACTGTTAACGGATTCTTCCCACTTTTCTGGAACCCAATCAATGTCAGGATTGTTCATTAAAGTGGAATTCAATATCTTACCAGTTACTCGAACAAGATGAAAACCTTCTGCGTAAATCTAATAATAGATAAATTAACAGTAGAATCGCCTGTCATGCATTTGTATAACATTTATAAATGCGTGTCTGTTACATACCTGTATTGTGATAAAAATAGATGTGCAAGTGGTGCAAACAATCAAGCCAATTATCTCTTGACTATCCATAATAAGTATCACTTCATAAATAAATCCTATTGCACACAGTATTTGCAGAATTTGATAAGTGCCTGCTATGCTTGATAGATACATGCTGATGATGAACCATATCACAAAGGATGTATATCGAAATCCAGTGGAGTTTGATGGCGTCCAGTAAATATATAGAACTGTTAAGTAGCCAACAAGTACTGTAAACACCTGCAAAATAAAATACAATTAAATCAGGTTATTTATGTAGAAACAATATATATATAGCGTTCAAGATTGCAAATAGAGAAACTGAATTTTTAATTAACGTGATGCTATTGGCATATTCGGCATGTTAATAATTTTTGACATATTCGATAAAATATATATTATTGAAATATTTATTATTTATTAGGGGACAAAATTTATGTATTAACACGTTAATATATGTACATATACACTTAGCGAACAAACATTGAACGATTAGCGAACGCGAACATTTACAAACAAATTAATTATTACGAAAATGATACACCAATAATCAATAATGCAACCGATGAATGTTCACGTTCGTTGTCGTTGTGTTCGTTTTAAGTTTATACATATTTTTACACATATGAACAAACAACACGAGAGCGCGATAGAGAGCTCGCTTTACAAAACGAGCAAACCCGAGAGAAACGGCAGTCTCGCTCTCGTCTAACACAAGTTTGAGCGAATCTGGTACCGAAACCACGAAAAGGGCGTGTGATCTTAACATGGACGTAACAACCAAAAAATGACTCGATCGTCTTGATCGGGTGATCAAGCGAATGATTCGATCGAATTTACAACATATTGCTTATGATAATATATAACAAATTGATAAATGTGGCAAGAGTAATGTGTTTACGTAGTAATACTTACAAAATATATAATGCTTAAAGTAATATATAACAAATTGATAAATGTGGCAAAAGTAATTGTTTACGTAGTAATACTTACAAAAATAATTTTGTAACTATCACCATATTAATTACAAAATATTTTAAAGACAATTTGATATTAGACACTAAGATATTTTTTAATTATTATTGAATTATTTGATAATACATACTATTTCATTTAGTTTAATCAACTCGACGCAAAAAATGCTTTTACCAAACATTTATAAATATTGTTACGCCGGGAACGGGGTCAGCGAACGTCTCCGCGTTCGCGCTACTCGCTCATTCTTCTCACACTCTCTCACCCGCGGCACTCGGACTCCGCGAAAGAAAAAAGACGTTTTAAGAAAGAGAAACGATAACGATTTAATCAAACATTAACCAAATACAGAGTGACATCCGCACCGAATAGAGTCACGGGCAGAACTGTCATTTTAACCATTAATAATAATCTTCGTTCTCTTGGCAACGGGGAACCGAAACCTCGGAGCGAGCCGGCAGCTTCATGCTGCTCCGTATACCGGGCGTAACACTGCCCCCCCCCTCTCTCCTCCAGATTGTCGCCCCGACAATCAGGGGAGGCTTCCGTGGCTTCCTGTTCCATCTTGGACTCCTGTCCAAGTTCACGAACACCACGAAACGACGCGAAGATTCTCCCTCAGCGCGAAGATGCTTCCGTCCTTGCCTTTCAGCTCGCTCCCGCTGCTCCTCTTCTCGAAATTACAATCTTTAAACAAAAGGGGGGGCATAACTTTCTGTGGACCCTCCGACTCAAGGTCTCCCCAAGTTTCTGTTCTGGCATTAGCTCTTCGTCCCATGGAAAACCACAGATCAAAAACCATGGGAAGAACAGTCTTCTTAAACGGAAAGTCTTCCTTCATCTCGAAATAAGGCGGAACGCGTCTCTTCTGAAGAAAATTCTCCTTCCTCCCCGTCTAGTTAAACTCCTCCTCAAAAGAGAAAAAGAAAAAAAGCAGTATCTAAAAATCAATTTACCCTAAAACAAAAAAAAACAAACACGGCCCCCAAAATCCATTTAATTTTTCCTTTCAAAATACGGAGCCAACCTATCCGCATGAACGACTTTCTTCTTATGCTTAGGCGACTTCTGAATACAGAATACCACCTCCCCTAACTTCTTCAAAATCAAGTAAGGTCCTTCCCAATTACTTTGTAATTTAGAAGCCTTACCTCTAACTCTACAAAAATTAAAAAACCAAACCTTCTGTCCCTCTCGGAATAAAATATCCCTAACATTCTTGTCATAAAATGCCTTTACACGAGAGGACTTAACCGCCATTTTCCTGCTGACTTGAGAATGGATTTCATCAAGCCTTTGTCTTAAACCCCTAACAAACTCTCCTCGAGAAGCTGAAAACTGAGAAGATTGAGGAGGCATTCCCCGCGTCAAATCTAACGGTAACCTTAAATCCCTGCCAAAACAAAGCTCCGCCGGAGAAACCTCAGTAACCTCATGCTTCGAAAATCTATAAGCTAACAAAAACATTGAAATCCAACGATCCCAATCTTTTTGATTTTCTGAAACAAATTTTGAAAGATATTTCAAAACTGTACGATGCTGTCGCTCCACCTGCCCATCCGATTGTGGATGTAAAGCAGTAGTCCTAGTTTTCCTAACTCCCAAAAAATTTAACAACTCTTTCAAAAGACCGGACTCAAAATTTCGTCCCTGATCCGTATGTATTTCCTCAGGAACTCCAAATCTCGAAATAATTTCTCTAACAAAAACTTCAGCTACCGTTTTTGCCCTAATATTCTTCACCGGAAATGCTTCCACCCATTTAAAAAAACAATAGACAATTACCAAAAGAAACCTATTTCCAGAAGAAGATATAGGAAAAGAACCAAGAACGTCCATCTGTAATCTCTGAAACGGAGATCCAACATTGTAAATTTGCAAAGGAGATTTTCCTTTGCCGGAAGGTCCCTTCTTTGAACAACAAACCGAACACGAACGACACCAATCTTCTACATCTTGTTTACAAGAAACCCAATAAAAACGCTTTCGAATTCTATCTAGAGTCTTGTTGATCCCAAAGTGCCCAACCGAAGGAGAATCATGGGCATCAGCCAGAACCTCTTTAACCGTTTACGAGGAACCACTAACTGAAACAGCACCTTCCTCAAATTCGGAGCTATCCACTTCTTATAAAGAACTCCGTTCTCTAAAACAAGAGAATCCCAATATGAATTAAGAACTCTTCCCGTTGTATCTAAAGAAGAAAATCCCGAACGGGAAAGACGTTCCCCAGACTCCTTCGCCTGTATTAAAAAGTTCAGACTCGGATCTTCCCGCTGATCCTTTTTCCAAAGATCTAATTCTTCTACGTGGAAGACTATTCGAGCCACAGTGTTCGAGATGTGCCTAAGCGAGTTTTGTGAGCACGATAATATTAATTTCGGCGTGTAAATTAATTTTGGCTGACAGCATGCTAAGAGAATTCGTGCCTTCACACTTGTTGTCAATTTTTTGCCCTGCATTGTTGACGTCCTCGAGTCCTGTTCTGTTGCCTCTGTTCTGTTGCCAGGCGCGATGTACATGTACATTCTATTTTCGGGCCTGCCTTGTTTTCGCGGTTTTTCACCGTCACCGAAATTAGCGGTCGAATTCGTGGAAACATTACGAAGTTTCCCAATATAAAAGGCCCGGCTCTCGGAAGCCGGTGACTTAGTTGTCGAGAACTCAAGGCGTCAGAGCATTTATTTTCGTGCGGTTTTTCTGAGAGATTTTCTCGGGCATTACATTGCCTTCATTGCGTTGCTTGCGCGTGCTAACGATTGTGTGTAGTTTTTGGTACCTCTTTATTAAAACTTTTGCATATTCAGAATTCTGCTTAAGATTATTACCTCCACGCGCTTTCATAAACATTTTGTGGTCCTTCGAGCCGGATACTTCCGGAACTCAGTTGTGCGGTAAAAGTTGTGCTTCCCAACTTAAAAGTTCGCGCGATGGAGGCAATAATTGATTGCCAAATGGAGCTCCAGGGCCGGATCAGCAGGTCTGTGTCAAACCTCCGGAAGTTGGGGGCCGCTCGAATTAATCGTCCATTAATTGCGTCCGCTACTCAGATGCTTGATGAGAAGTGGAGAAAATTTGAGGAACGACACGAACAGCTTCGGCAGGGACATTGGAATGCTCTCAAGAAGCACGACTATCATCGCTGCAATGCGATTGAAATGACCGAGGCAATTTACCTAGAGCAGCGAGCTATCCTGACAGAGATGGGGGAAGAACTAAATACTGCACGCAAATCCTCCGAAGAAAGCGGACTGTGGTGCAGGGCCCCCTCGCACAACGTTGCCTCGCGTGCAAATTCCAGTCTTCTCCGGATTGTACGAGGACTGGCCGGCATTCCGCGACTTGTTCCAGACGCTGATAGTGGACGACATAACGTTGGCTGACGTCACCCGATTGCACTACTTGAAGACAAGCCTGCGAGGAGAAGCTGACGCCTTGGTGAGACAGTTTTCCACCACGGAGGAAAATTTCGTCAGGGCATGGGAAACGCTCACGAGTTTCTATAATAACACGCGCTTGCTTGTGCGGTCTCTCTTGACAGCGTATGTCTCGCTGTTAAGGATGAAAACGGAATCGGCTACGGAATTGAGACGACTGTTCCATGCAATGACGGGCGTCGTCGGCTCGCTTGAGGGTGTTGACCGGCCGATTTCATCCAGCGAAGATCTCTTCGTGTTCATAACAGTGGAGAGGCTGGACCCCCGCTCCCGGCAGGAGTGGGAAACAGAGATTGGAGACTCGGCTGAGCCTCCTTCGTACTCTACTCTGAAGAAATTCTTGGAGAAGAGGCTTCACACCTTGGAGGCGATTCAACCGGAAAAGAGCTTGGCGAACAGCGCGACTGACCGTGCGGGAAAATCGCTGCGGTCACACCATGCGCAGAAGGCGGCGGCCAAGACGGAGCGAGATCGGTGCTCTTTATGCCACAAAGATCATTTTATCATGATCTGCGAGGCGTTTCGGCGAAAACCTGCAGAGGAACGGCGGACGTTCGTTGAGACAAATGGACTATGCCGCAATTGCCTGGGGCGTCATAAAATGAGCGACTGTCTTTCAAAAAGATCTTGCACAGTGTGCAACGAGCGGCATCACTCCGTGCTTCATGAGGCGTTTTGCGTGATGGGAAAGGCCGAAAGTTCTGCTGCAGAAATAGGAAAATCTTCACACGTTGCTTGTCGTCCGGGGGGTGGAAGGAGCGCGGTTCTCCTCGCTACGGCGCGGGTTTTGGTTCGCGATCAATTTGACGGTGAGCATCGAGTACGCGCCTTGGTGGACCAGGGCTCGGAGACGTCCATCGTGAGCGAGAGCCTCGTCCAGCGGTTGAGCTTGCCGCGTTTCGGGGCCAGCGTTGCGGTTTTCGGCGTCGGAGGGAATCGAGCGGCCTTTACGCGAGGCAGAGTTGCCCTCAGAGTGAAGTCGGCAAACGGAGGCGCGGAGATAGACGTGTGTGCGGTGATTCTCCCGAAGCTCACGACGTACGCGGGGCTGGGAACGTCGTCGGTGCGAGAGTGGCGGCATATCCAGGGCTTGCCGCTGGCCGACCCGGATTACTTAGAGTCGGATCGGGTCAATTTGTTGCTCGGGGCGGACGTTTTCGCGTCAATTCTGGGGCCGGGAGTGCGAATCGGCGCTCCTCACGATCCAATCGCCCAGGAGACAATGTTCGGATGGATCGTTTCCGGCTCGGTTGGGCTAAGCGATGGCCTCAGTGTTCCGGTCTCGCTGCAGTGCTCGGTGGATGAGACGCTAACGGCGCTGGTTTGCGGCTTCTGGGAGCAGGAGGAGGTCGCGGTGTGCGGCCCTGCGGAATCTCCGGCGGATCAAGAGTGCGAAGCTTATTTTTCGCGGAATCATTGGCGCGACGGCTCGGGCCGGTACACGGTGCGAATGCCGACGAAGGAGCCTCTGCCAGATCTCGAGCGCACGCGGGCGCTCGCTCAACGCTCCCTTGTGAGCATGGAGCGTCGGTTCGAGAGAAACGCGGAGCTCAGGTCGAAATACGTCGCGTTCATGCGTGAGTACGAAAGCCTGGGACACATGACGCGAGTTGACGATGCTGAAGTGTGTAGACGGCGATGTTACCTGCCCTACCACGGTGTTTTGAAGGGCGAGGGACCCTCCGCGAAGCTCAGGGTCGTCTTCAACGGATCCGCGCCGTTGCCGGGAGGCGACACTCTCAACCGGTTTTTGCACGCGGGATCGAATCTGGTGCCTGCTCTTGCGGATGTGATTCTCGGTTGGCGCCGATACCGCTTGGCTTACACTGCCGACATTGAGAAGATGTATAGGCAGGTTATTGTCGCCGAAGAAGATCGCGACCTTCAACGCATCCTCCGGAGGGAAAGTGCCGACGCCCCAGTGGTCGAATTCCGCCTCAACACAGTAACCTACGGGCTGACCTGTGCGCCGTACCTGGCTGTGCGAGCGCTCCGCTAACTTGCCGAGGACGAGGCTGCGCGATTTCCGAGAGGAGCCCTTGTTTTGAAAAACGAGACGTATGTAGACGATGTTCTGTCAGGCGGGAATTCCGTGGAGGAGGCGCGGTCCTCCTTGCTCGAACTGCGCCGGCTGTGCACGGCGGGCGGGTTCCCACTAAAAAAGTGGGCCGCCAGTGCGCCTGAATTACTGCAGGACATCCCGCCTTCCGATCTGTCGCGGCCGGGCGTGCAGACTTGGGGACCTCAAGAGTTTCATGCCGCTTTGGGGCTCCAGTGGCATCCTGATTCCGACGCGTTCTCCTTCCGCGTGCGAGCTCAGCTGGAAAGAAAGACGACAAAGCGATCTGTCGTCTCACAGGCTGCTCAATTGTTTGACCCCGCTGGATGGCTATCTCCAGCGGTCGTGCGAGCCAAGATCTTTATCCAAAAACTATGGCTGCTAAGTTTGGAGTGGGACGATTCATTATCGCTCAAGGATCAGGCCTTCTGACAGGATTTCATTACAGATCTTCCGGCTCTGGAGACGGTGAGAGTCCCGAGGTGGATCGGAGTCACTGACCGAGCTGACGTCGAGATTCATGGCTTCGCCGATGCATCCGAGGCCGCCTATGCTGCCGTGGTATACTCTCGCTCGAAGGGTTCAAACGGCAATGGGTGGACAACGTCCTTGGTGGCCTCAAAGACCAGGGTGGCTCCTCTGAAGCAGGTGTCTCTTCCCAGGCTGGAGCTTTGCGGTGCCGTGTTGCTGGCCAGGCTGGCCAGTCGCATATGTCGACTCCTCGACATTCAAGGCCGAGCTGTGCACCTCTGGTCCGACTCCACGGTGGCCCTTGGATGGCTGCGACAGCACCCGTCGCGGTGGTCGACATTTGTGGCAAACCGAGTGTCCGAGGTGCAAACTACGCTACCAAACGCCCAGTGGCATCACGTGAGAGGGAAGGAGAATCCCGCCGACTGCGCCTCTCGAGGCCTGGCTCCGTCGGATCTGGTCGCTTACTCTCTATGGTGGCAGGGCCCACCTTGGTTGAGAAATGATGACGCCTTTCCTGAGGATAGAACGCTGCTGGAGGAATCGGATGATCTACCGGAAGGCCGAGCTAGGTTTCATGTGGTCGTCGTCCGCGACTCTGTCCAGGAGCCGGAGCTGCTACTTCGGTTTTCCAGCCTGGCTCGGCTACTGAGAGTCTCCGCTTGGTGCCGCCGGTGGACCGGACTTGATAGGAAGAGGCCGGCGAGTCGACAGGGCGCTCTGGAGTTATCTGCCGAAGAATTGCACCAGAGCATGCTAACCTGGATGCGCGTGATCCAGGCCTCTCACTGGAGTTCGGAAATTCGAGCAGTTTCCACGGGGACTCCCTTTCAAAAAGGTCACCCGTTAGCTAATCTTTCTCCGTTTTTAGACGCTCAAGGGATCTTACGAGTCGGAGGCAGAATTCGGCATTCTCTGCTATCCTTCGACGAGAAACACCCCATGATTCTGCCGAGGAACTCGCATTTGACGGGGCTAATCATAGCCTCCTGCCACTTCAGGGTGCTGCACGGAGGGGTGCAGCAAACCTTGGGCTTGCTCCGGAGACAGTACTGGATTCCCGGTGGAAGGGCGGCTGTGAAACGACACGTCCACAAGTGTTCTCAGTGCGTGCGTTGGCGGGCGGCAGCGCCTCACCAAATCATGGCCGATCTTCCTTCGGCCCGCGTTACGCCTTCTCGTACATTCCAGCACACTGGCGTGGATTACGCAGGCCCCATCTTTATACGCTCGAGCAAGGGACGGGGCCACAAATCGAGCAAGGCCTTCATTTCTGTATTTATCTGTCTCAGTACTCGGGCGGTTCATCTTGACGTAGCTTCAGATTACTCCTCCGAGGCGTTTCTGGCGGCCTTCCGGCGATTCACTGCTCGGAGAGGACTGCCGCAGATCATGTACAGCGACTGCGGCACAAATTTCACAGGTGCGGATGCAGAATTGCAAAAATTGTTCCGGGCTAGCAGCCGGGAGTCTGCGAAGATTCACCACGCATTGGCCGGTAAGGGAGTTGAGTGGCGGTTCAACCCGCCTGCCGCCCCTCACTTCGGCGGGCTGTGGGAAGCCGCCGTGAAGTCCGTCAAGCACCATCTTCGCAGGGTGCTAGGGACCGCGACGTTGACTTACGAGGAAATGCACACGCTGCTGGCAGAGATCGAAGCGTGCCTCAATTCACGGCCACTGGGCCCGCTGAGCGACGATCCAGAGGATGTGGCGGCCCTCACACCTGGCCACTTCTTGGTGGGCTCTGCGCTATTGTCCGTCCCGGAGCCGCCCTTGCTGGAGGTCCCTTCTGGTCGACTCACCCGGTGGCGTCGGGTGCAACAGATGAGGGACCATTTTTGGCAGAGATGGTCGCGAGAATTTCTACTGGGACTGTCGTCACGGCCGAAGTGGACCACCGCTGTTTCCCCTCCTCGGGTGGGCCAGCTGTGCCTATTGCGAAATGAGAACACTCCTCCTGGGCGCTGGCCGCTAGCGCGCATTGCTGACGTACACCCCGGAAGTGATGGCAATGTGCGGGTGGTGACGGTGCGCACCGCCACTTCCGTGTTGGTCAGGCCTCTGGTCAAGATAGTTTTAATGCCCATGGAAAATGAGGCGGCGATGGACAACCCAGCGTCGGCGTAATTGCGCTGTCTCAATGTATTTCGCGGCATTTCATTACATGTGTGGATCATAGCCGCATTGTTAGTGTCCGTATACACGGACTCATTGTATTGTCTCCATCTCACTTCATCTCATTACATTCCACGAGCGACATGCCGGTGTCGGTGAGACACTGTAAACAAAACGCGATGTCGGAGCCTGTGCGCTTCACGCAGCGAGCAATCATCAAGTCCTATGTATTCTCCGGTCTCCGTAAATTGCGTTCGGCCGGTCCTCACGCTGGAGCGTTGGACGTTCTGCCACTCGCGAGGCGGGCGGAATGTTCGAGATGTGCCTAAGCGAGTTTTGTGAGCACGATAATATTAATTTCGGCGTGTAAATTAATTTTGGCTGACAGCATGCTAAGAGAATTCGTGCCTTCACACTTGTTGTCAATTTTTTGCCCTGCATTGTTGACGTCCTCGAGTCCTGTTCTGTTGCCTCTGTTCTGTTGCCAGGCGCGATGTACATGTACATTCTATTTTCGGGCCTGCCTTGTTTTCGCGGTTTTTCACCGTCACCGAAATTAGCGGTCGAATTCGTGGAAACATTACGAAGTTTCCCAATATAAAAGGCCCGGCTCTCGGAAGCCGGTGACTTAGTTGTCGAGAACTCAAGGCGTCAGAGCATTTATTTTCGTGCGGTTTTTCTGAGAGATTTTCTCGGGCATTACATTGCCTTCATTGCGTTGCTTGCGCGTGCTAACGATTGTGTGTAGTTTTTGGTACCTCTTTATTAAAACTTTTGCATATTCAGAATTCTGCTTAAGATTATTACCTCCACGCGCTTTCATAAACATTTTGTGGTCCTTCGAGCCGGATACTTCCGGAACTCAGTTGTGCGGTAAAAGTTGTGCTTCCCAACTTAAAAGTTCGCGCGATGGAGGCAATAATTGATTGCCAAATGGAGCTCAGGGCCGGATCAGCAGGTCTGTGTCAAACCTCCGGAAGTTGGGGGCCGCTCGAATTAATCGTCCATTAATTGCGTCCGCTACTCAGATGCTTGATGAGAAGTGGAGAAAATTTGAGGAACGACACGAACAGCTTCGGCAGGGACATTGGAATGCTCTCAAGAAGCACGACTATCATCGCTGCAATGCGATTGAAATGACCGAGGCAATTTACCTAGAGCAGCGAGCTATCCTGACAGAGATGGGGGAAGAACTAAATACTGCACGCAAATCCTCCGAAGAAAAGCGGACTGTGGTGCAGGGCCCCCCTCGCACAACGTTGCCTCGCGTGCAAATTCCAGTCTTCTCCGGATTGTACGAGGACTGGCCGGCATTCCGCGACTTGTTCCAGACGCTGATAGTGGACGACATAACGTTGGCTGACGTCACCCGATTGCACTACTTGAAGACAAGCCTGCGAGGAGAAGCTGACGCCTTGGTGAGACAGTTTTCCACCACGGAGGAAAATTTCGTCAGGGCATGGGAAACGCTCACGAGTTTCTATAATAACACGCGCTTGCTTGTGCGGTCTCTCTTGACAGCGTATGTCTCGCTGTTAAGGATGAAAACGGAATCGGCTACGGAATTGAGACGACTGTTCCATGCAATGACGGGCGTCGTCGGCTCGCTTGAGGGTGTTGACCGGCCGATTTCATCCAGCGAAGATCTCTTCGTGTTCATAACAGTGGAGAGGCTGGACCCCCGCTCCCGGCAGGAGTGGGAAACAGAGATTGGAGACTCGGCTGAGCCTCCTTCGTACTCTACTCTGAAGAAATTCTTGGAGAAGAGGCTTCACACCTTGGAGGCGATTCAACCGGAAAAGAGCTTGGCGAACAGCGCGACTGACCGTGCGGGAAAATCGCTGCGGTCACACCATGCGCAGAAGGCGGCGGCCAAGACGGAGCGAGATCGGTGCTCTTTATGCCACAAAGATCATTTTATCATGATCTGCGAGGCGTTTCGGCGAAAACCTGCAGAGGAACGGCGGACGTTCGTTGAGACAAATGGACTATGCCGCAATTGCCTGGGGCGTCATAAAATGAGCGACTGTCTTTCAAAAAGATCTTGCACAGTGTGCAACGAGCGGCATCACTCCGTGCTTCATGAGGCGTTTTGCGTGATGGGAAAGGCCGAAAGTTCTGCTGCAGAAATAGGAAAATCTTCACACGTTGCTTGTCGTCCGGGGGGTGGAAGGAGCGCGGTTCTCCTCGCTACGGCGCGGGTTTTGGTTCGCGATCAATTTGACGGTGAGCATCGAGTACGCGCCTTGGTGGACCAGGGCTCGGAGACGTCCATCGTGAGCGAGAGCCTCGTCCAGCGGTTGAGCTTGCCGCGTTTCGGGGCCAGCGTTGCGGTTTTCGGCGTCGGAGGGAATCGAGCGGCCTTTACGCGAGGCAGAGTTGCCCTCAGAGTGAAGTCGGCAAACGGAGGCGCGGAGATAGACGTGTGTGCGGTGATTCTCCCGAAGCTCACGACGTACGCGGGGCTGGGAACGTCGTCGGTGCGAGAGTGGCGGCATATCCAGGGCTTGCCGCTGGCCGACCCGGATTACTTAGAGTCGGATCGGGTCAATTTGTTGCTCGGGGCGGACGTTTTCGCGTCAATTCTGGGGCCGGGAGTGCGAATCGGCGCTCCTCACGATCCAATCGCCCAGGAGACAATGTTCGGATGGATCGTTTCCGGCTCGGTTGGGCTAAGCGATGGCCTCAGTGTTCCGGTCTCGCTGCAGTGCTCGGTGGATGAGACGCTAACGGCGCTGGTTTGCGGCTTCTGGGAGCAGGAGGAGGTCGCGGTGTGCGGCCCTGCGGAATCTCCGGCGGATCAAGAGTGCGAAGCTTATTTTTCGCGGAATCATTGGCGCGACGGCTCGGGCCGGTACACGGTGCGAATGCCGACGAAGGAGCCTCTGCCAGATCTCGAGCGCACGCGGGCGCTCGCTCAACGCTCCCTTGTGAGCATGGAGCGTCGGTTCGAGAGAAACGCGGAGCTCAGGTCGAAATACGTCGCGTTCATGCGTGAGTACGAAAGCCTGGGACACATGACGCGAGTTGACGATGCTGAAGTGTGTAGACGGCGATGTTACCTGCCCTACCACGGTGTTTTGAAGGGCGAGGGACCCTCCGCGAAGCTCAGGGTCGTCTTCAACGGATCCGCGCCGTTGCCGGGAGGCGACACTCTCAACCGGTTTTTGCACGCGGGATCGAATCTGGTGCCTGCTCTTGCGGATGTGATTCTCGGTTGGCGCCGATACCGCTTGGCTTACACTGCCGACATTGAGAAGATGTATAGGCAGGTTATTGTCGCCGAAGAAGATCGCGACCTTCAACGCATCCTCCGGAGGGAAAGTGCCGACGCCCCAGTGGTCGAATTCCGCCTCAACACAGTAACCTACGGGCTGACCTGTGCGCCGTACCTGGCTGTGCGAGCGCTCCGCTAACTTGCCGAGGACGAGGCTGCGCGATTTCCGAGAGGAGCCCTTGTTTTGAAAAACGAGACGTATGTAGACGATGTTCTGTCAGGCGGGAATTCCGTGGAGGAGGCGCGGTCCTCCTTGCTCGAACTGCGCCGGCTGTGCACGGCGGGCGGGTTCCCACTAAAAAAGTGGGCCGCCAGTGCGCCTGAATTACTGCAGGACATCCCGCCTTCCGATCTGTCGCGGCCGGGCGTGCAGACTTGGGGACCTCAAGAGTTTCATGCCGCTTTGGGGCTCCAGTGGCATCCTGATTCCGACGCGTTCTCCTTCCGCGTGCGAGCTCAGCTGGAAAGAAAGACGACAAAGCGATCTGTCGTCTCACAGGCTGCTCAATTGTTTGACCCCGCTGGATGGCTATCTCCAGCGGTCGTGCGAGCCAAGATCTTTATCCAAAAACTATGGCTGCTAAGTTTGGAGTGGGACGATTCATTATCGCTCAAGGATCAGGCCTTCTGACAGGATTTCATTACAGATCTTCCGGCTCTGGAGACGGTGAGAGTCCCGAGGTGGATCGGAGTCACTGACCGAGCTGACGTCGAGATTCATGGCTTCGCCGATGCATCCGAGGCCGCCTATGCTGCCGTGGTATACTCTCGCTCGAAGGGTTCAAACGGCAATGGGTGGACAACGTCCTTGGTGGCCTCAAAGACCAGGGTGGCTCCTCTGAAGCAGGTGTCTCTTCCCAGGCTGGAGCTTTGCGGTGCCGTGTTGCTGGCCAGGCTGGCCAGTCGCATATGTCGACTCCTCGACATTCAAGGCCGAGCTGTGCACCTCTGGTCCGACTCCACGGTGGCCCTTGGATGGCTGCGACAGCACCCGTCGCGGTGGTCGACATTTGTGGCAAACCGAGTGTCCGAGGTGCAAACTACGCTACCAAACGCCCAGTGGCATCACGTGAGAGGGAAGGAGAATCCCGCCGACTGCGCCTCTCGAGGCCTGGCTCCGTCGGATCTGGTCGCTTACTCTCTATGGTGGCAGGGCCCACCTTGGTTGAGAAATGATGACGCCTTTCCTGAGGATAGAACGCTGCTGGAGGAATCGGATGATCTACCGGAAGGCCGAGCTAGGTTTCATGTGGTCGTCGTCCGCGACTCTGTCCAGGAGCCGGAGCTGCTACTTCGGTTTTCCAGCCTGGCTCGGCTACTGAGAGTCTCCGCTTGGTGCCGCCGGTGGACCGGACTTGATAGGAAGAGGCCGGCGAGTCGACAGGGCGCTCTGGAGTTATCTGCCGAAGAATTGCACCAGAGCATGCTAACCTGGATGCGCGTGATCCAGGCCTCTCACTGGAGTTCGGAAATTCGAGCAGTTTCCACGGGGACTCCCTTTCAAAAAGGTCACCCGTTAGCTAATCTTTCTCCGTTTTTAGACGCTCAAGGGATCTTACGAGTCGGAGGCAGAATTCGGCATTCTCTGCTATCCTTCGACGAGAAACACCCCATGATTCTGCCGAGGAACTCGCATTTGACGGGGCTAATCATAGCCTCCTGCCACTTCAGGGTGCTGCACGGAGGGGTGCAGCAAACCTTGGGCTTGCTCCGGAGACAGTACTGGATTCCCGGTGGAAGGGCGGCTGTGAAACGACACGTCCACAAGTGTTCTCAGTGCGTGCGTTGGCGGGCGGCAGCGCCTCACCAAATCATGGCCGATCTTCCTTCGGCCCGCGTTACGCCTTCTCGTACATTCCAGCACACTGGCGTGGATTACGCAGGCCCCATCTTTATACGCTCGAGCAAGGGACGGGGCCACAAATCGAGCAAGGCCTTCATTTCTGTATTTATCTGTCTCAGTACTCGGGCGGTTCATCTTGACGTAGCTTCAGATTACTCCTCCGAGGCGTTTCTGGCGGCCTTCCGGCGATTCACTGCTCGGAGAGGACTGCCGCAGATCATGTACAGCGACTGCGGCACAAATTTCACAGGTGCGGATGCAGAATTGCAAAAATTGTTCCGGGCTAGCAGCCGGGAGTCTGCGAAGATTCACCACGCATTGGCCGGTAAGGGAGTTGAGTGGCGGTTCAACCCGCCTGCCGCCCCTCACTTCGGCGGGCTGTGGGAAGCCGCCGTGAAGTCCGTCAAGCACCATCTTCGCAGGGTGCTAGGGACCGCGACGTTGACTTACGAGGAAATGCACGCTGCTGGCAGAGATCGAAGCGTGCCTCAATTCACGGCCACTGGGCCCGCTGAGCGACGATCCAGAGGATGTGGCGGCCCTCACACCTGGCCACTTCTTGGTGGGCTCTGCGCTATTGTCCGTCCCGGAGCCGCCCTTGCTGGAGGTCCCTTCTGGTCGACTCACCCGGTGGCGTCGGGTGCAACAGATGAGGGACCATTTTTGGCAGAGATGGTCGCGAGAATTTCTACTGGGACTGTCGTCACGGCCGAAGTGGACCACCGCTGTTTCCCCTCCTCGGGTGGGCCAGCTGTGCCTATTGCGAAATGAGAACACTCCTCCTGGGCGCTGGCCGCTAGCGCGCATTGCTGACGTACACCCCGGAAGTGATGGCAATGTGCGGGTGGTGACGGTGCGCACCGCCACTTCCGTGTTGGTCAGGCCTCTGGTCAAGATAGTTTTAATGCCCATGGAAAATGAGGCGGCGATGGACAACCCAGCGTCGGCGTAATTGCGCTGTCTCAATGTATTTCGCGGCATTTCATTACATGTGTGGATCATAGCCGCATTGTTAGTGTCCGTATACACGGACTCATTGTATTGTCTCCATCTCACTTCATCTCATTACATTCCACGAGCGACATGCCGGTGTCGGTGAGACACTGTAAACAAAACGCGATGTCGGAGCCTGTGCGCTTCACGCAGCGAGCAATCATCAAGTCCTATGTATTCTCCGGTCTCCGTAAATTGCGTTCGGCCGGTCCTCACGCTGGAGCGTTGGACGTTCTGCCACTCGCGAGGCGGGCGGAATGTTCGAGATGTGCCTAAGCGAGTTTTGTGAGCACGATAATATTAATTTCGGCGTGTAAATTAATTTTGGCTGACAGCATGCTAAGAGAATTCGTGCCTTCACACTTGTTGTCAATTTTTTGCCCTGCATTGTTGACGTCCTCGAGTCCTGTTCTGTTGCCTCTGTTCTGTTGCCAGGCGCGATGTACATGTACATTCTATTTTCGGGCCTGCCTTGTTTTCGAGGTTTTTCACCGTCACCGAAATTAGCGGTCGAATTCGTGGAAACATTACGAAGTTTCCTAATATAAAAGGCCCGGCTCTCGGAAGCCGGTGACTTAGTTGTCGAGAACTCAAGGCGTCAGAGCATTTATTTTCGTGCGGTTTTTCTGAGAGATTTTCTCGGGCATTACATTGCCTTCGTTGCGTTGCTTGCGCGTGCTAACGATTGTGTGTAGTTTTTGGTACCTCTTTATTAAAACTTTTGCATATTCAGAATTCTGCTTAAGATTATTTCCTCCACGCGCTTTCATAAACACACAGTCTCACCTCCCTCGGAAAGACTTTTTTGCTCAACCTTAAAACAATACCGACAGTTTTCCACTTCACAAAGTCGTCTCGATAAACCATCGGCATTCCCGTGAGAAGTCCCCTTCCTGTAAGCAATTTCGAACTGAAATTGTTGTAACCTTTCTATCCAGCGAGCTAACTGACTTTCGAGTTCCTTAAAAGACAAGAGCCACCTTAAAGAAATATGATCCATTCGAATTAAAAATTTCTCTCCTAAAAGAAAATGACGAAAAGATTTGACTGCATCAACGATGGCTAAAAGCTCGCGTCGAGTAACACAATAATTCCTTTCAGACTTTGATAAAACCCGACTGAAATACGCTATAACTTTCTCCTCATCTCCTTGCTTCTGGGAAAGAACAGCCCCGATTCCTATTCCAGAAGCGTCAGTATCTAAAATAAACTGACTTTCCTCCTTCGGGAACACTAACACTGGAGGAGAAGTTAAGGCCCGCTTCAAGGATTCAAAAGCCTTTTGACAATCATCCGTCCAAGAAAATTTCACCAAATTTCCCGTCAAAGAATGAAGTGGCTTTGCTATTGAAGAAAAACCTTTCACGAATCTCCGATAATATGAGCAAAAACCTAAGAAGCTTCTCAATTGCTTCTTCGTATGAGGAACTGGCCAATCTATCACTGCTGCTACTTTCTCCTGATCAGTAGCTACCCCTTCTGAAGAAACCACATGACCTAAGTACTTAACTTTCCTACTGAAAAGAACACACTTCCCTGGATTGATTTTTAAATTAAATTTTCTTAAACGAAGAAACACTTCATTAAGATTCTCCATAAGTCCTTCGAAACTTCTTCCAAAAACTATCACATCATCTAAATATACAAAACAACTCTTAGAAAGAAGCCCTTCCAAAACCCTTTCCATAAACCGTTCAAAAGTTGCCGGAGCATTTGTGAGACCAAAAGGCATGACAGTGAATTGCCAAAGTCCTTTTCCTATGGAAAAAGCCGTTTTCTCCTTGTCCTTTGGATCCATCCTGATTTGCCAATACCCACTCTTAAGATCAAGAGTAGCAAACCAGGAATTCCCAGCCAAACGATCTAGAATATCATCTATCCTCGGAAGAAGAAAAGAATCTTTTACCGTGACCGCATTAACTTTCCTATAATCAACGCAGAATCTATTTGTCCCATCTTTCTTTTTGACTAAAACTGCTGGAGAAACCCAAGGACTTTGCGACTTCTCAATTACCCCACGGTTTTTCATATCTTCGATAATTCCATCAACCTCATCCCTCATTCGAAAAAAAATCCGACGAGGAACCTGTCTAATCGGAAGAGCGCCCGCTACATCAATCTTATGTTTTACTAATTCGCAATTCCCTGCAACTATTTTCTCCGAAAATGTCCCCTGGAATTCTCTAAAGAATAAAGAAGCTACATTCTTCTGCTCATCATTTAATTCTTTTAAGCTTTCTTTAAAAAGCTTCTGAGGAAAAGAAGAATTCATCCCGGAAGTCTGTTTGATTCTGGCCACTCTCAAAGAATTCCGACAAGAACTAAAAACTTCATCAAAAATTTTGAAAAAACCAACCTTCCTCAGAAAATCCGCCCCGAGAAGGCAATCATCCGAAATCTCCGCTACAAACATGCTCATTTCAAGAGCAAACTTCCCTACCTCCATAGAAACTTTAGCTTCTCCTCTAATAGAAACATCTTCCCCTGTAGGATATCGAAATCTTAGCCCCTCTCTAAGCGATTGTAAACCTGAATTCCCCTTTCCGAAAAACCTAGAACTCAAAATAGTAATATCAGAGCCCGTGTCAACCCTGAAATTACATTTCCTACCATTAATCTTTCCTGCGAAACAAAAATCGCGTGAAGAATAGCCAATTCTCCTGGAAAATAACTCCCTCGGGGCCTCCTTTCCTTTAGCCGACCCCCCGAAGAGGTCGACTATTCCGAGTTTTCCTTACGGGTAGAGCACTGATTCTGGAAGTGTCCTGGCTTCCCACAAAGCCAACACTCTCCTCGAGCCCCCCCCTTCGTCTCCCGAGAAAACTTATTCCCTTTATACTTCCTAGGATTCACCGAACTTTCCCCCTTTCCTTCGTTTTCCCTAACGTCCCCCCTGGACTTTTCCGAACGAAAAGAATTAAAATTTCTAAAAGAACTCGCGCACCCCTGAAAACCTGACGCTTTCCTATCGAAAGATTCCCCGAAAATCGTTTTGATCACTTTCGATCTCTCGATCGCCTTTTTAAGTGAAGAGATCCCTTCTAATTGCAGCGTTCTCCTAACCCTACCATCTAACAACGCAGAAATAAATTGTGCACAAGCGATCTTGTCCCGTACTTCATAGGGACATTCAGGATAAGCTAACTGAAATAACCGCTCTAATTCCGTCCCAAAAGAAGCAAAATCCTCCCCTTCCTTCTGTCTCCAATTAGTAAAAAGAGAATAATAATTTTGAGAAGACCGCGGTTCCCCGAAACACAACTCGAGCTTTGCTCTAAGCTCCGCGTAGCCCATGCCCTCGGAATCCTGAAAAGTACAGAGAACCGAACGCGCTCTGCCCCGAAGGCAAGAAACAAGGGAACAGTTCTCGCCTCTTGTCCTCACTGCTTCGCCCGAGCGATCAAATCAAATTGAAAGAAGAACTCCCGCAATAGAACGGAACCGTCATACGTGTCTAATTTTAAATTCAACCCGGACACGGAACGCGCGTCACCCTCAACCGGAGGGACATCCGGAACGAAACTCGCGCCCCCCTCCGCCGGAAGAACACCGGAGACGCGCGAAAAATTATTGGAGGGACTTAGCTGCAGGATTCGGCTCTGCATCCTTGTGATCGCATCATCACGCAGACGAATCTCGGCCCGCAGACTCTCCTCCCTCTGCTCCTGCTCAACCCGCAGCTGACGCATCTTCTGACGGAGCGACTCGAACGCCGCCGCCTCCGACGAAGCAGGATCCTCCTGACGGGATCGCCTCCTCTTCGCCGTATGCGTAGCCATCCCGGACGAGCCCCCAAAATGTTACGCCGGGAACGGGGTCAGCGAACGTCCCCCGCGTTCGCGCTACTCGCTCACTCTTCTTACACTCTCTCACCCGCGGCACTCGGACTCCGCGAAAGAAAAGAGACGTTTTAAGAAAGAGAAACGATAACGATTTAATCAAACATTAACCAAATACAGAGTGACATCCGCACCGAATAGAGTCACGGGCAGAACTGTTATTTTAACCTTTAATAATAATCTTCGTTCCCCTGGCAACGGGGAACCGAAACCTCGGAGTGAGCCGGCAGCTTCATGCTGCTCCGTATACCGGGCGTAACAATATTATAAAATGTATGGTTGTTATTACAATATTTGGTAATAATTACGAAATGTTCGAAGAAATTGCATTACTAAATGCATTTTACGCGAAAACCAAGAATTTTTTTTTTTAGTGTTGTTTCAGTGTTTAGGTTTGCTCAGAAAAAACCATTAATATCAGACCCCATGCGATAAAACTTTGGCGATCGATGTTTAACTGAATTATTTACATGTTTATTCACGAACGATTTTGCGAAAAAAGATTAAACATTTACTTTCCCGAAGTTACCGAAACTATTTTATTCTGTCGAAAGACCGGAGCACTATTATCTGATCAATCGTTCGAAAACTGTTCGCGTGGAATTATCCGGTTGATAGAAACAATCGGCCGTTAATGGACGACTTTTAATTATTAGTTGTCGCGACGGAAAGAATGCGCTATCTCGCACGGCTTTTTCGTTTTCAACGTGTAGCGCCTCCCCGAATGAATTCCTCTCAAATTCCCTGCAGGCGGCGAAAGCATCACTGTCCCAGGAGATTTATATCCTTTGGAAGTTACGTCCTCACGGGGGTGTTTACTTTGTGCTCAAAGTTTCTATTTAATTTTTTTAAATTATTTTTCTGTTTATCGTTTATTCAGCCGTGAGCGTCTCTCCACCCTGCGCAAGAATTTCGGATATCGAAGTTATTGCGGTGAATAAAAAAAAACCCCCTCAAGAAGGATGTCGATGATCCTCTATAACCTCTGAAGTGATCCAGATGACGTAACGTCGTTAAAACTTATTTGATCTAGAGCTGGATGCTATTAAAGATTTCGGCGCTGCAAGGAGAAATTCCTCGCCTTTTCGATCATCGGGAATAAGTTGAAAGCGTGAAAAATAGACCGCGTATAATCGTACTCAAAAGCGCGTACGACGCAAGATTTAAATTACAAACTCGTACAAATCGTTTCGATCAGATTAATATTTAAATGGTAAAATTATTGAAAGAATTATCTTGAAATATGCGTTAGAATTAAATGCAAATGCTACCGCTAAAATATCGTAAGCACCGTGATGAGATAGGTGATATTTACGCGCCCGTGTTTGCTCTGCTCATAATATGATCAAGAAAGCATGGATTGGGGACTACCGACGGATAGAGCGTCTCCGCGCGGTGTGAGGAGCAGTAAGATCCGCCCAAAAAACCTAATTTTCAATAATTTTTTTTCGCTTAATATTACTCAGAATAAAAAATGGTAAAGAATTTTTCGTCTTAAAATAACAAGATCTACCTAGTTCCAAAGTTTGTCTACATGACTTTGGGACACCCTGTATATATCATTTTTTTTTTATTTAATATTATCTTTTTTTTGAAAAAAAAAGTTTTTTTTATTGTATTATTTTTTAAATATACATTAAATTTTTATGTATACATTGTAAGTTTTATTTTATTGTTTTATTGATTTATCTCTTTTATATTTTTTATAAACTTTACTAATCGTTATTAAACTCGTTTAAACTGAACTTGAACGAAAGTTATTACCTTAATTCTTTCTTATTTTTTTTTTTTTTTTTTTATAGTGGGGAAATGCATTTACACATACCCTCTCCTTTGATAATGTTAGAGGGTTATGCCAGACTCAGGTCTTACGCATTAAAACTGCCCACTACTGGCTAAAACCCCACTATTATCTTCTATGGTGACGTGACTTGTGTGGGATTTGAACTTATATCTATACTTTTTTTTTTAATATTAATATACAGGCTGTCTCAGCCCATGTGTAAAATCCTATACAGATAGGTAGGTCTTAGGGAGATAAATAAAAAAGTTCTGTAACATTTTGTAAAATTCTCAACCGTTATTGCGAAAAAAATTAATTTGTCTAGCGCAAGAGCGACAAGGAAGCTGCGGTCGAGTGAGCGCGACAGGCGAATGGCGCCGTCGCCTATCGCGCTCACTCACCTTGTAACACGGTAATTTCCGGTCCGGAGAGCTCGTCGGAAGCCAGGGTACGAGTATAAAGAAAACCGAGACTTGGGTTAATTGAAAAATAAAGAATTTATTACTAAAAGAAAGAAAGAATATTTAGTTGAAATAATACACTTAATCTACGAAAAGGAAGATATATACAGAAAAAAACTTAAGAATAAAATGTCACGAAAACGGCTATCTGCCGTGAGCTGGATTCCCAGAGATCGTTAGTGCGGGTCGCTTCCGGTCTTATCCTAGGTAACAGGCCGCGTCGGTTATACAGGTCTCCGCGGATTACAGGACGGGCCGCTCGGGCCGTGTCGGACGCACGGGCTTCGCGTTCGCGAGTCGGCGGCGCGGATTACAAACCAGGCCGTGAGGGCCGTATCGGACGCACAGGCTCCGCGTTCGCGAGTCGGCGGTGCGGATTACAAACTAGGCCGTGAGGGCCGTGTCGGACGCGCAGGCTCCGCGTTCGCGAGTCGGCGGCGCGGATTACAAACCAGGCCGTGAGGGCCGTGTCGGACGCACAGGTTTCGCGTTCGCGAGTCGGCGGCGCGGATTACAAACCAGGCCGTGAGGGCCGTGTCGGACGCACAGGTTTCGCGTTCGCGAGTCGGCGGTGCGGATTACAACCCAGGCCGTGAGGGCCGTGTCGGACGCACAGGTTTCGCGTTCGCAAGTCGGCGGCGCCGCGACTTAATTCAATCGTGCGTCGGAACGCCAGGGCCGTGTTGGCGCGAAGATGCGAGAGAGAGTCGGGAGCGCCCGAGTCTCGGAGAGGTCGGTGTCGAGGATGGCCGGGAGCGCCCGGTCAAAGGAAGACTCGGGAGCGCCCGAGTGTCGGAGATGTCTGTGACGAGGATGGCCGGGAGCGCCCAGTCGTAGGAAGGCTCGGGAGCGCCCGAGTCTCGGAGATGTCGGTGTCGAGGATGGCCGGGAGCGCCCGGTCGAAGGAAGGCTCGGGAGCGCCCGAGTCTCGGAGATGTCGGTGTCGAGGATGGCCGGGAGCGCCCGGTCGTAGGAAGGCTCGGGAGCGCCCGAGTCTCGGAGATGTCGGTGTCGAGGATGGCCGGGAGCGCCCGGTCGAAGGAAGGCTCGGGAGCGCCCGAGTCTCGGAGATGTCGGTGTCGAGGATGGCCGGGAGCGCCCGGTCGAAGGAAGGCTCGGGAGCGCCCGAGTCGTCAAGAGCGAAGTCGGTTTCGGAGGCCGGGTGAGCCCGGTCGAGGAAGTCTTGGGAGCGTCCAAGACCTGGAGGATCGGATGCTGGGGTGCTCCCCAGCGCGGAACAAGGTGCCTCGTCTGCGCTCGAGGCAGCTTATATACCCGTGTGCCCGGGAGTGGGGGCCCCCACTCCCGAACGGTCGGGTGGCGGTGCGCGGTGTGGGCGGTTGGGCGGCCCATGTTGTTCGTTGCGAAGGGTCCGCGCTACTCGCCGCGGGCGGCTGGTCGGCCCGTGCTTAATATTAATCGTGGACGGGACCGCGCGATTAATTCGGGCGAACGGTGGTGGTCGCGGCGCGGGGTCTGAAGTTATCGTCGTGGCTTTCAGCCACAACCTATAGCTTCCTTGTCCTCTTGCGCTAGACAAATTAATTTTTTTTTTAATAAGTATTGAGAATTTTTCAAAACGTTAAAGAACTTTTTTTATTTATCTTCTTAAGACCTACCTATCTGTATAGGATTTTACACATGGGCTGAGACACCCTGTATATAAATTTTTTGCACCTTTAGGCCAATTTATTTTTCTTATTTTCATATCTTGAATTTCTACCCATTTACTATTTTTTCCAATTCTACACATATTAGTATAATATCCTTTTTCTATACAATTTCCGTAATGAAATATTGCACTTTCAGTTATATAATATTTTCCATTTATGTTTATTTTTTCATAAGGTATTTTATTTAAATTAATTTGCAAATTTATTTTTTTTTTTTTTGATTTTCTATTTTTTCAAATAAAGGAAGATTTATTTTTAATATATTTTGTATCATTTTTAGTAAGGAATAAACACGGGTTCTAACCCAGGAGCGTTGAGGAGGGCGAGGGGACGGGAGAAAAAATCCGTGATGAGAGGAGCGCGGGGAGAGATAGCGGTTGGTGGGAAGAGACCTGGGGGGGGGCTATCTATCATTATTCATTTATACCCCCATGTCTCTTCCCACCAACCGCTACCTTTCCCCGCGCTCCTCTCATCATGGATTTTTTCTCCCGTCTCCTCGCCTCCCTCAACGCTCCTGAGTTAGAACCCGTGTTTATTCCCCTTACAACACCCCGCGCTAGCAACCACCGTTAATATATATATATTACAAATAAAATAAAAACTTACGTTTTTTAATTTTGCCGCATTTTTTTCAGCGGCGGCAATTCGCTGTTTATGAAGACGAATCGTTTCCCGTGGGTGCACAAGTTCATTCGTTTGTCTATTCGTATGTCTATAACGTATGTCGTTTGTCTATAACGTATTCACACTCATTACCCACGGGATTTTTGGGAACAGAACGAGATGTTCTAACAACCGTTAATATTTCACCACGTTCGCTTTCACCACGTAAGCGATTGTCCAAATATATGCTAAATTAAGCTATACTGTTTTTTTGGTGTGTACCACACCACACACCGCCTGCACTGAATGGGGTACGATCCCCCAACTCGCGACGCGCAAGAATATGCAGTAGCGACGAACACTTTTCCATTTGAGAGAAATTAGACGTTACACTTGAAAAATCAGCATACGACTGACAGGCTACAGCTGTGAGCTCACTGCAGACAGTCAGAAAGTAATAAACGAAAGCATTTTTTTATCAGCAGCAGTCCCGAAGGTGTGACATATACTCATGCGAATCTTTTTACAACGTTTAGCACGTTTGAAAGATGCATTCTTGCACATGATGTGAAATTATGAAATTATTTTATATTAAAAATATAAATTTGCAAATATTTTTTTTCTTATAAACAATATATTTAATATAAACATTTTGAAATATAATATAAACATTTTAAAAACATATACTCATGCGAATCTTTCTTTGAAAATAAGTTTTTTCTTATAAACAATATATTTAATATAAACATTTAAAACATATACTCATGCGAATCTTTCTTTGAAAATAAGAGCATTACAGACTGTCAGAAAGAAAACGAAAGCATTTTTTTATCATCTACTATCCTAAGGTGTGTGACATATACTCGTACGAATCATTTAAGAAAAAAATGCTGTCAAATCGACACGTGTTAAAAAATGCATCAATATGCAAAAATGTATATATAAAGAGAGGCTGTGAGATGAAAATCTATTCAGTCGTGAAGCATTAGAGTTTTTGTGAGCCAATTTTCATTAAAAAGTTTTTTGTTTAAAAATGGATTCTGTTTATAACGATCGTATTGAAAATCACATTGATGTGACATATCCGGCGATTGGGGTAAGAACTATCATGTAAAAATACAAACTATTTTAATGAAAAAAAAATGTATCATAAAATTATAATATTTTTTTTTACAGCGCATATACATAGACAGCGAACCGTTTCATGAGGTGCAAATAGAGCATATTATGAAAATAAAAATTCCACACGTACAACCCGTAAGTCATCTTTTTACACAAAAATATATTTAAATAATAAAGAATGTAGAAATAAAATAATTTAATTTTTTAGGATTGGATTGATCCGGAAGAAATCCGTATAAAAGGGTTCATTAATATCAAAAAAAAAATATGCGATAAAAAATGAACGCCGTCGCGATAAGGAATATAATAGATATATTTGGATGGGCCCTCATGAAGGTGGTGATGTCTTCGGGCTGCGCAACATGTTTAATATGGAAGAAGACATCGCCTTTGCGCCGGAAAGTTGGAATTAGGTAAAAATAAATATATATATATTTTTAATAAATTATAATTGTATTTTTTTAATTTATAATTATATATTTCAGCCCCGAAACTTGATTTAAATTAAATTAAGATTAAGATTAAAAGTATGTTTTAAATTAAGATTAAGATTAAGATTAAGATTAAAAGTATATGTTTTAAATATTTTAATAATTATATATTTTATAAATTTTATATATATTTGTTAAAAATAAAAAACATAATTTTACATAAAAAATAATTTTTATTTTAATCTTTACAACTCCTCCTGACGCTACAACCACTAATTGAATATTTTAAGGTGCTACACTTTGTCACCATCCGCTAACATAAATTTGTTTATTAAAATTTTTACAACTCTTTTTGATGCTCCAGTTAAATATTTTTAAATACATTTTTGTAAAACGCAATGCGTAAAATGATTATTAATAGGATCTAAAATATTTTGTAAGATTCGGCATCTTCATTATCTGCGTCTAAGGTTTCAATGATGCGGTCTTCTCTAACATCACCGTCGAGCATATCAACCATGTACGTTTCTCATATCCTTTGATATAAGATGCCACACTTCATCGCCATCCCCGTTAACATAAATCTTTTTAATCTTTATAATTCCTTTTGACGCTGCGACCACCAGTTGAATATTTTAAATACATTCTGTAAAGCGCAATGCGTAAGATGATTTCCACATCGCACAGTATTAATAGTATCTAAAATATTTAAAGATTCAATATCTTCATAATCTGCGTCTAAGGTTTCAATGGTGTAATCTTCTCTAACATCGTCGTCGAGCATATCAGCCAACCATGCACATTTCTCATATCCTTTGACATATACAGGGTGTCCCAGACATAACGAAGGATACTGGGAGGATAGATAGAATTGATTGAGACAAGTAGAAAAGTTCCGTACCATTTTGCAAAATTCTCAACCGTTATTGAGAAAAAAATTAAAATGTATAAATTGTATAGGCGTAAGAGCGACAAGGAAGCTGCGCGTGAGTGAGCGCGACAGGCGACGGCGCCATTTCTAGCCATTCGCCTGTCGCGCTCACTCACGCGCAGCTTCCTTGTCGCTCTTACGCCTATACAATTCATACATTTTAATTTTTTTCTCAATAACGGTTGAGAATTTTGCAAAATGGTACGGGACTTTTCTACTTGTCTCAATCAATTCTATCTATCCTTCCTGTATCCTTCGTTATGTCTGGGACACCCTGTATAAGACGTGACACTTCATCACCATCTACACCTGTTACAGCTGTTGTAATTAATTGTTTTGCCATGTTGTATGGCACGGTTCCTTCTTCCCACGACAATGTATGATGATATTTTTGTTGTAACCCAAACCCCGTTACAACACGAAACATGACGCAGGGCATTTCGGCATAAGTATCTCGTAATTAAATAACCTCGGAGGATGCAAGATCAGCAAACCTCCTTAAGAAATTAAATAATAAGAAACAAAAGAGAAACACGTGCGAGAACTTATTGCCGAAATCGCTAAGGTTGCATTCGCCGAACAACCGAAGTTCGGCATTGCAACCCGATGACGCCAAGGCCCTACGTCACTATTAAATAACCGCGAACCGTCACGGACGAGTAGTCGCATCTGAGTCCGTGCCGTAAGCTGAGAGCATGAGATAATCAAAGTTCGGTCGCGTGCCATGTAAGAGGTGACCTCGCGGAGCCGAGGACGCGTGACAACGCGAGGACGTGCGCCGAACCGACCAAAAGGGAAACATAGGAAGATAGAAAAAGTGTAACAACGCAACTTAATAAAAATCTAATTCTTTATTAAAAAACTACTACTTTCGCCCTCCCTCACGGATCCCGAAGGACGGACCCCGTGCACCGGCCCCGGTGCAACAAAAGTGGTAGCAACGGTGGGATCCGCCCTCCGGGAGGCGCAGAGCCGCCTATTCTGCGACGGCGAGGACGATCTCTGAAACAAAGAAAAATCGAAGATTAGTACAAAAATTAATTAACGTAACGAGACGGACACATTACAGTGAACAAAGTACTGAGTCAGCAGTAGACTCGGTACCTGACCCCTTGATAAAAGAAAGGAAGGAAGGAACAGCCAAGCAGTGAGACAAGGAGAGCAACATAGCAGCCAAGCAGTGAGACAAGGAGAGCAACATAGCAGCCAAGCAGTGAGACAAGGAGAGCAACATAGCAGACAAACAGTGAGACAAGGAGAGCAACATTGCAGCCAAACAGTGAGACAAGGAGAGCAGCATAGCAGCCAAGCAGCCAAAAGAGACAACAGATAAACAGCCAGCAGCATAGCAGATTAAACATGCGAGTCGCAGCGTTAATGTAAGTCCGAAATATTTTGTAACCGACCGATCCATGTCGGATAGCGAATTAGAATTACAACGCCGCGTTGCAAACAATTCGTGGCTACACAGCCAAGCGGCTAGACGAGCGTTACAGCCGACACCTGTACGACCATTGCGAGTCGCCATAAACGCGTTAAACGATATTAGAAATAGGGTACGCCGCGTGTTAGAATACGAAGACGACCCCGCGACAGTGATGTTAGATGGGACGGATTTTTACGCGCATGCGCGGCCAATAAGGCCTCAGTTCTGTATACCTTACTAAACGTAGAAGATCCTTAAAAAAGGGCACGCGTATATATTTGTATATATATTTAATTATACATAATTGATAAATATATAAATAAAAACAATATTATTTATAAATAAAATAGTCAAATTATTTAAAAAATATAATAATAAATATTGTTTGAGCATAATTAAAGCGGTAACTGACCGGCAGAATTTATAATAAATTAAAAACTCCGCGAGTAAAAACGAAAGTCGCGGCGTCTAACAAAAGTAAAAACGGAAAGTCGCGGCGGCTAACAAAAGCGATAAACAGTCGGGCAGGTCGTTGAATTTCGACAATATTTATATACGACGTCATACCGCCAAGGCTAACGGTAGCTGAGGGTAACGAACTCGCGTTTAAAAAACCGTCGAGACAAAGGATCTCGCGAGAGGCCCGGACCCGCGATCGAGGATATAAAAACCGCGATCTCGATCGGGCGAGTCAGTCGTCACAATAGATTGCGCGTGAACTGTAAATTGTCGATCCGCTGTACATCGGAGGTCGTGCAGATCTCTCGAGTACTGAGAGAATAAACTAGTTATATTTAATTTAAACAATATAACGAGTCGAGCGCACTTCTTATTTCGCATCCCACCTACATCCGGGAAACGCCGAAATACACGACGGGCGAAAACCTGCGAGAGGCCTTGACATTTTTGGTCCTTCGAGCCGGATCCAGCCGGAACAAGACGACCAGGGGATGTCCAGCGGAGTCGAGCACGCGATCAGAGGCAAGGCATAGGCGGCCGTTGGAGGGAGACGACACGAGGTCAACGAAACGGTGAGCTGTACAGAGTCCGCACCAAAACTTATTGTCTGAGCTAATTTTCGGCTGTGTAAGCGTGAGGCAATTCGCGAGTAGATTAATTTGACAAGGCGCGTGCGGCGCGATTCCGAATCTTGCCAGCGGAAGTTAGTAAAAATTAAGGTTGCGCAATATGTCGACCGGAGGAGGATCGACAAGCGATGCGGCGAATTCGATAGCGATATTAAAACGGCGTAGGGCGACAATCAAGGCCGCGTGCACAAGAATAGAAAATTTTGCCGCCGGCATAAATGTTGTAGACGACGCGACGATGGTGCAATTGCGCGAGCGGCGTAAGAAATTAGATAATTATTGGAGCGAGTACAATTCGATTCAGACGCGACTGGAAGACTTAGACGAGAGCGAGGGCCGTGATCGTGAGACGTTCGAAAACGCATATTACGACCTGTGCGCGACCATTGCAGGTCTTGACCGGCCACGCGTACAGGCCTCGCCTGCCCCGAGTGCGGAGGGGTCAAACGGCAGCGGAAGTGCGGGCGCACGCAATAATGTGCGTCTGCCGAAATTAAACATACCCGCGTTCAACGGGAAATATGACAAGTGGCTGCCGTATCGGGACTTATTTAGCTCCGCGGTGCACAGCAACAGCGCACTCTCAAGGGTCGAAAAATTGCAGTACCTGAAGGGAACGTTAGAAGGCGAGGCGTTGGGCATGATAGACGCGTTGGAAGTGTCCGAGGCGAATTACGACGCCGCCTGGGATTTAATAAACGAGCGCTACAATAATGAAAGAGCTATCGCGTACGCACACATAAAAGCGATTATGTGTTTCCCGCCGATAATAAAGGAGAGCGCGGTCGAAATTCGAAATATGTGCGATAGCGTGTCGCGACATTTGTTATCCTTAAAAGCGTTAAAACGGGATTCCGACAAGTGGGACGATGTCCTGGTGTATTGGCTAAGTACGAAGTTAGATGCGGTTACGGCCCGAGAATGGCATGCGTCGCTAAAGAACTCCGAACTGCCCACAATGAAGATGTTCAAAGATTTTTTGGCGCACCGTAGCCGGGTGTTAGAATCGCTGCCCAAGCGTGAGGCCACGAGCCAGAGGCGTGAGGACTCGCGGGCGGTGACGCGGGCCGAGAGTAGACGTCAGGCGTTACACGCGACGGCCGGGGCGAGCGGGTGCTCCTATTGTGGCGGCGATCACTCCGTGTACGCGTGCCGGGACTTCGTCGGGTTGTCGGTGGTGCAGCGTATCGCGGAAATTAAAAAACGAGGGCTGTGTCTAAATTGTATCAGATCGGCGTCACACAGGGCCGTCCAGTGCCCGTCGGGCAGCTGTCGCATTTGTAAGGGCAAGCATAACTCCTTGCTGCACTTACCGCGGGGATCGAACGAGGGATCCGGATCGAGCGCGGGGGAACAAGGATCCGCGGCGGGAACATCGCGTTCCGTGTCGGGTGAGGCGACGGCGTTGGTCGCTCGCAAGGGGGCCGGGAGGGGCACCTCAGAGGTATTGCTCTCAACCGCGGTAATCTATATATTCGATAGAAAAAATTCTCGAAAAACTATCCGCGTGCTGTTGGACTCCGGCTCACAGGCCAACTTTATAACAGCTGGGGCCGCGAAAACATTATGTTTACCATGTAGGTCGGTGAACTTGACTATAGCGGGTGTCGGCAAATTAACGAGCCAGTCTACACGGGTTGCTCGCGTTCGGATACGCTCGCGCACGAGTGCATTTGAGACCGAGATCGAATGCGTAGTCACCGATCATATCACGGGCCGGATTTCGACCGTTTCTCTGCGGCGCGAAAAAATTAAATTACCGGCGGGCATTCAATTAGCGGACCCCCAGTTTTACCGGGCGGACGCGATTGATATGCTTATTGGGGCCGAACTATTCTGGGATCTGGTGTGCGTTGGCCGGATACGCGCCACGCAGGACCACCCGGTAATACAGAAGACGCGTCTGGGATGGGTCTTGGCCGGTAGATCGGCGGACACGAGGGGCGCTCCGACAGGAGCGTGTGCGTTACACGCGGTTATTTCGAACGCGGAGCTGCAGGATGGTTTGAGACGTTTTTGGGAGCTGGAGGAGGTTGCGGAAACCTCACGCGGAACCGCAGACGAGCGGATGTGCGAGCAGCATTTTTTAGAGAACGTCCAGATAGGAAGGGACGGTAGATACACGGTAAAGATGCCTGTGAGACCGGGGGCCTTAGCGCTACTGGGCGAGTCGCGGGAGATCGCGATGAGGCGGCTATTCGGATTAGAAAAAAGATTTCGCCGGGATGCTCAATTCAGAGACGCATATGCCCGTTTTATACAAGATTACGAACGACTGGGGCATATGAGAAAAATCGAGTCGCGAGAGCGGGATATGCCGGGATCGCTGTACCTACCGCATCACGGTGTGTTAAAGAAGTCCGAGGCGGGAGTCAAGCTAAGGGTGGTATTCGACGCATCGTGCCGGACGAGCGGCGGTCGATCATTAAACGAGGCGTTATTGACGGGGCCGACTATCCAGCAGGAATTAGCCTCGCTGTTAATTCGATTTCGTACGTGGCGATATGTATTTACCGCCGATATTATTAAAATGTACCGACAAATACTCGTGGACGCGTCGCAGACAAAATTACAACGCATTTTGTGGCGCGGATCGGAGTGCGAGGCGATTCAAGAATACGAGTTGCTTACGGTGACATACGGAACGACGTCCGCGCCGTTCCTCGCGACACGAGTGCTGAAACATTTGGCAGAATCCCACGAGTCGGAATTCCCGGTAGGAGCGAAGCGCATTGCGAATGATTTTTATATGGACGATCTGCTCACCGGAGCAGATACGTTGGACGAAGCGATAATCATGCGAGATCAAATAATTGCGATACTTAGACGCGGCAAATTAGAGCTAAGTAAATGGTTAGCGAACCACGTAGAATTGCTTCCGCGCGAGGAGCAAGGCGGCGGAGAATTATCAGTCTTAGCGGGCGAGGGCGAGCGCAAGATACTGGGCATCCAGTGGGATCCCAGCCAAGATGAATTTCTAATTGAGACGGGCGATGGCGCGCGGGGGGCGGATAACCAAACGCGCAGTACTGGCCGAGATTGCCGGTCTATTCGATCCGCTCGGCGTGTTGGGACCGCTCATCGTGGTACCCAAGCTGATCTTGCAAGAAACGTGGCAAGCGGAGATCGGCTGGGATGAAACGCTGCCGCCGGATTTGCACCAGCGATGGGTCGAATTTCGTGAACAGCTACGTGAATTGAAGGGTGTACGAATACCGCGTTGGGTGGGTACCGGAGGATTAAAAGAAGTACAGATGCACGGTTTCTGTGACGCGAGCGAGCGCGCCTATGGTGCATGCATATACGTGCGTGTAACCGAGGCGGGCGGACGGCACCGGGTGACATTATTAACATCGAAGTCACGAGTCGCGCCGGTCAGAGCGGTATCGTTGCCGCGGTTAGAGTTGAGCGCGGCCTTGTTGCTGGCAAGGCTGCTCGAGAGAACTCGCACCGCTTGGGGGGGCGGCAAGAAAAAAGTGGTGCTCTGGTCGGATTCCACAATAACGCTGCAGTGGATAAAATCCTCCTCCCGAAAATGGAAGGCCTTTGTGGCTAACCGTGTGGGAGAGATTCAAGCGGTTACAGAAATAACCGATTGGCGGCACGTGCCGACGGCCGAAAACCCCGCGGATATGCTGTCACGCGGAACGAACGTGAGAGAGCTAATAGATTCGTCTATGTGGTGGAGCGGGCCTGCCTTCTTACGCGCGGACGAGAATGCATGGCCAAATAAATTGATGGAAGCACCGAAAGAAATGCCGGAGCAGAAGCGTGTGATTGCCGCGGTAGCTAGGGTTCAGGACAAGGGGGTGGTGCAAATCCTGCTAGAAAAAATATCCAGCCTAAATAAAATTGTACGCGTAATAGCCTATTGCCGAAGAATATTGCGGAAACAGAAAGAGAAAAAATGCGTGACGATTTCCCCGATGGAATTTAAAGAGGCGTTATATACAATTGTAAGGAACGTACAGCGCGAGGCCTTCGCTCCGGAATGCGAGGCCTTACAAGCGAATAAGAAAATAAACAGCCAAAGTAGCGTTTTTGGCTTGACACCGTTTATCGACGAAGACGGAATAATTCGCGTGGGAGGCCGGTTAAAAAACGCGGAAATTCCGTTTGACGCGAGACACCCGATGTTGTTGCCGAGGCGGCACGAGTTGACCACGCGAATTGTACAATTAGAACATGTAAACGCGTTGCATGCCGGTGCGCAGACGACGCTCGCGATCGTCAGGCAAAGATTTTGGCCGATAGCTGCGCGCTCGGTGGTGCGGGGCGTCGTGCGTCGTTGCATCAAATGCTTTCGATGTAACCCGAGATTGTCACAAGCCATTATGGCAGATTTACCGAACAAGCGAGTAAATGTAGCACGACCATTTTCGCATGCGGGCATCGATTACGCCGGTCCGATTCTACTTAAGGATCATAAGCGGCGAAATGCCAAGCTGACCAAGGCATACTTGGCGATCTTTGTATGTTTCACCGTGCGGGCCGTGCACATCGAACTAGTTAGCGACTTGACTTCCGACGCCTTCATCGCGGCGCTTAAAAGATTTGTATCGCGACGCGGCAAGCCGGCGTGTTTGTATTCGGACAACGGCACGACGTTTGTAGGAACCGAGAAGCGGCTAAAAGAATTTCGCGAGTGCGTGCGGAGCGAGGCAACGGACCTGGCTATTCGCGAATTTCTGAGCGAAAAGGGCATCGAGTGGAAATTCATACCACCGTATGCTCCACATTTTGGCGGATTGTGGGAGGCGGCGGTAAAATCCGCGAAGACTCACTTAAACCGAGTCTTGGGTCAAGCGCATGCCACCTTCGAGGAAATGTATACGATATTGTGCGAGATCGAGGGAATCATGAACTCGAGACCGCTTGCGCCGCTCAGTGCGGATCCGACGGACCTGGATTGCCTCACGCCGGGTCATTTTTTGATTGGTGCGGCTCTGTGCAGCTTTTCTGTTCCAGGATTACAGCACATACCGGAAGGACGACTACTTCGGTGGCAGCGTGTCGAGCAGATGCGCCAGCACTTTTGGCAACGCTGGAAGGACGAATATCTGCACACTTTGATCCAACGCACAAAGTGGCGAGCGAGCCGGGGGACGCCGATAGCGGTGGGACAAATGGTGGTTGTCCAGCAGGCCGGACTCGGACCTTTGCAGTGGCTCCTGGGGAGGATAAAGGAGGTGCATCCCGGAGCCGATGGAGTAGTGCGTACCGCGACCATCCGCACCAAGAAGGGAGAAATATAACCGACCACCAGACTGGCGGTCCTCCCGTTAGAAGAATAGCGTCCCAACCGGTCAGCCGGCGTATAACGCGATATTTATCGACGAGCCAAATGTAATTTGAGCGAACGAAACGACGAACGTTGCGATAACGATTAACGACCACGGTATTGAAGTATAATACTTCAAGGGGGCCGGGATGTTTGAGCATAATTAAAGCGGTAACTGACCGGCAGAATTTATAATAAATTAAAAACTCCGCGAGTAAAAACGAAAGTCGCGGCGTCTAACAAAAGTAAAAACGGAAAGTCGCGGCGGCTAACAAAAGCGATAAACAGTCGGGCAGGTCGTTGAATTTCGACAATATTTATATACGACGTCATACCGCCAAGGCTAACGGTAGCTGAGGGTAACGAACTCGCGTTTAAAAAACCGTCGAGACAAAGGATCTCGCGAGAGGCCCGGACCCGCGATCGAGGATATAAAAACCGCGATCTCGATCGGGCGAGTCAGTCGTCACAATAGATTGCGCGTGAACTGTAAATTGTCGATCCGCTGTACATTGGAGGTCGTGCAGATCTCTCGAGTACTGAGAGAATAAACTAGTTATATTTAATTTAAACAATATAACGAGTCGAGCGCACTTCTTATTTCGCATCCCACCTACATCCGGGAAACGCCGAAATACACGACGGGCGAAAACCTGCGAGAGGCCTTGACAAATATTATATACCCATCTAATATTTGATTTTACAACATCTGATGAGTATGTTATAGGCAATGCACATTTTTATATTTTTTTAATAATAAGGAGCCAATGTAAATTAAAATTCCGTAATTCTACATTGAAATTATATCAAAAATAGATGAATATTTATATTAACTTCAAGTCCTTACACATGTCACTAAACGTAATCCCGCCAAACACTGATTCTTCCAATCAACGAGCAGACAAATATCAAGCTCGCCAATCGCCGAGCCTGCTAGCTCGCCAATTGTCGAGCTTGCTAAGCACTGTTGGCGGTAAATGCAGTAGTGAGTAACAGACAACGTAATTTTGGTTAAGGTAAGAATAAATAAATTATTTATTTTTAATATGGCTTTGAACGAAAAAGGAGCAATTAAGAAACGTAGAGTTAGAGAATTTCAATATTCGTGGCTAGATGAAAATATTTTTAAAGGATGGTTGGCTCCTTACCATCAAGAAAATAAAGCATTATGTACTACATGTAACAAGCTCATCAGATGTAATAAATCTGATTTAATACAACATTCACAAACGGTCAAACATATAACTAATATTAATTTAAATAACAAAATTTATAATGAAAGTCCCAATGATAAAGTAGAGTTAAATCATAAAGATAAAGTTAAACGAGCCGAAATTAAATTAGCTGCTTTTTTCGTGGAACATAATACTGCCTTTAGTACTGCCGATCACTTAATTCCACTTTTGAAGGATATTTGCTTGGAATCGAAAGTTATTCAAGATCTCAAACTCGGTCGGAATAAATGTAATAAAATTGTTAAACACATTATAGCCAAACGCGAAGTAGAAAAATTAATTAACAATCTGCAGTTTTGCAAATTTTCAATTTTAATTGACGAAAGCACCGATATATCCGACTCAAAATTAATGTGTGTTCTTGCAAAATACGTTTCGCCTGGCAATGGCCAAGTTATTACTCAATTATTAGAATTAGTAAGTTTAGACGCAAGAGATTGTTCGGCCAATAAACTTTTTAAAACTTTCAAAGATCTTTTAAGCGAAAAAAAAATTCCTATTTCAAATATTGTCGGGTTAGCTTGTGATAACGCATCGGTAATGACGGGATGTAATAATTCTTTCGCGCAAAATCTAAAATTAGAAGTTCCTAATTTAATTGTTTTAAATTGTATTTGTCATTCTTCCGCTTTAGTAGCTAGTAAAGCTTGTCAACAGATCCCGTCATTGTGTGAAAATTTAATTCGCAATATATATTCTTATATTTCCGGGAGTGCCAAAAGAACGGCAATTTTACAAGACTTCCAAGATTTCTTCGAAGTGGAAAGAAACAAGTTATTAAAATTATCGGGAA
Organism: Cardiocondyla obscurior; assembly: GCF_019399895.1. Taxonomy (NCBI): domain Eukaryota; kingdom Metazoa; phylum Arthropoda; class Insecta; order Hymenoptera; family Formicidae; genus Cardiocondyla; species Cardiocondyla obscurior. Next base: position 5,308,258 of record NC_091879.1, on the reverse strand, counting down.
CTAGATGGCTCGTATTACATCAATGCGTTTTAAGAATTTTAGAAAATTGGGACGTTTTAAAAAATTATTTTATATTAGCAGTAGTAGAAGATAAATTACAATCGACAGACGTTATTTTAAGTTCATTAAATAATAATAAAATTAAAGCCTATTTTTTATTTTTAAAATACGTGTTAAATTTTTTTAATAATTTTAATGGATTGTTTCAATCACGAAAAATTTTAATACATAAATTATATGTAAGTAGCCGACAATTGATTCATCAATTGGCTCAGAATTTTATGACCGTAGAAGCATTAAATAATATTGAAAATATTAATATTAATAATGATAAACAAATTTTAAATTTAGAAAATGTATATGTAGGACCGGAATGTGAAAAGTTTTTAGAATTATTATCACATGAATGTAGAGTAGATTTTAAATTAGTTTGTCTAAATTTTTATAAAATTGCAGTTCTAGAAATGCTTAAACGTTTACCGTATAATGATTCTATTTTTCAATCGTTAATGTTTCTAGATCCAAAAATTGCTTTATATAATGAAGGTAGAACAAAATTTAAAGATTTAACAGATATTGCCGCGATATTAGTAAAAGATATAGATATTTGTAAATTAGCTTATGAATGGCGAATTCTACCTTCAATTTTTGATAACGAACAAAAAAAAGAATTAGAAATTTAAGAAATAGATATTATGTGGAACAAGATATTAAATCATACAAATTTTAACGAGGAAAAGACTTTTCAAAATTTAAAATTCTTAGTAGAAATCGTTCTTTCTTTTCTTCACTCAAATGCCGAGGCCGAACGAATTTTTTCAATGGTAACGGATATTAAATGTAAAAAACGAAATCGGTTAACTAATGATAATGTTTCTGCTCTTTGTGTAGTTCGGTCAAGTTTTCAAGCGGACGGTATGAATTGTACTAATTTTGAAATTGAGCGTAGGCATCTAGAACTGCATAATTCACATAATTTATACGATAGCACATCTGATGAGGCTGAATAATTTTGCTTCAATTTTTTTTCTATTTTTTGCGTAAAATACTATACCTAGCCACAATTTTTCTAGTCAATTTAGTCATCACGTTGTAATTATTTGTGCAAAAATATTTTTCAGTATGTTTCAGAGTAACTTTATTTTAAAGAAATTATTTATATAATATATTAAAATGTATATGTTTTATTTATTAATAATAGTTTATTATTTTGTTTTTTGTGTTTTAAAAGATTAAAATTAAATTTATTTTATGTTATAATTATTATAGACGTTTTTTTTATGAATACTGGTAAGGTTTTCGGCGGTTTTCCTTACCCTAGCAACAAATGTTGGTATTCTGTACAAGATTCCGCCAAATAAAATATTTTATTATAAACATATATTCTGTTTTATTAATTATTAATGTCTCCTTTTCCTTATTTACATAATATATTTAATATTATACACAAAATAATTATTTTTAATAAAATGTGTATGGGTACTTAAAAAACCAAGTTTTATTGTAACGTGTACAGAACTGAGGCCTTATTGGCCGCGCATGCGCGTAAAAACCCGTCCCATCTAACATCACTGCCCCGCGACAGAAAGCGAGGAATCCGTAAATATTATCACGCCGCGCGAATTTGATTTTGGCCAAATAGACGACGCGTTATTAAACCGCGGAGACGGAAACATTGCGCGCCGTACACATAATCAAATACTCGCAGACACCCCGAGCGACATTAGCGGTATTTCGGACAGGGGAGAATTCTCCTTAACGTCATACGATAGTAGCGTGTTTGATTCCGCGGAAATTTTCGCAAATAATTTAAACACCACCCGTGAAAAAATGACACATAACTACTCATTACTGGACGGGGCGGTTGGAGGAGTACTAGAGATACTCATCGACAGAGAGGTAAACGCGTTGCGAGAATTACATACCGCGACGCCAAACCCGACACAACGACAAGAATGATTATTAGAACGGGTACTCGAAAACTTGCGAGAAATGAATTCTCGAATTGTTCGCCTCGAACGACGACCAAACGAAAGCCGAGAAACGCGGGGAAATCAAGAGCTCATCGAAGGAAATGGACGCACGCACGGAGAAGTACGAAACAGACCGACAGAACCGGTATCTACGTTTAAACTTAAGGACGCACGAGCAATGATTCCGACGGTAGACGGAACAAATCATGCTCAAACAAAAAAATTTTTAAAAGCATGCGCGTACGCCGCGAGACACGTCGCACGCGAAGATACCGAAACGCTACTAGAAGCGGTACTCTGCACGAAATTGAAGGGCGCCGCGCTATTAGATTTCGACGCAAGAGACATAACGACGTTTGACCAATTTCTAAAGGAATTTGAAAAAACATATTTGAGAAAAAAGGGAACTTCGCGTTTACAGACAGAAATGAGCTCGTTGAAACAAAAATACGGAGAAAGCGCGACAACATACGGACTACGCGTACAAAAAACTGCGATGGAATTATACGAAGCTATGACGGATGAAGAAGAAATGACTAGCGAACAGAAACATACAGTTCTAAAATTAATTCAGCAACAAGCGTTACATTATTTTCACATGGGACTAACAGACGACATTAAAACAATGGTCCGCTCGCAACATTTCAAGACGTTAAAAGACGCAATAGAAGGCGCAGTGGAAGAAGAAAAAATAAGGGTAACAAAATATAAAGGCACATATGAGAAAACGCGAACAAACGAAACGCACGAAAAACCGCAATCATCAAGCATTACATGCAACAAATGCGGGAAAGCAGGGCATATAGCACGCGAATGCCGAAGCAACAAACATATAAACGGATTCAACTTGCCGCGAGCCGAAACACGTGCGAGAATTAATAACACATAGAAATTCTGCACACACTGCAGAAAGCCAGGATACACACAAGACGAATGCTGGTCGGTGAACGGACGACCAGATACGCGATGGCAAAGAAAAGACAACAGATAAACAATACGCACAAGACAATCACCCGCGATGAACATAGCTCGCACAAGTAGAAATAGAAAAGAAACCAGCCGAAGCAAGGAAAGCGGAAGCGAGAGCGAAAAAGAAAGACAGAAACCAAGAGTGATAAGAGTGGCAAAAGAATATCAAGTTGCGAATATAGCGACGAAAGAAGTGAGCAACGGATTAAAACTCATCACGCTAAACGTCGAACAAGCGAAAAAGGGAAGATTAAATTTATTGGTGGATTCAGGAGCAACAATCACACTAATAAAAGTAGGAAATTTAAAGGAAGACACACCGATAATCGAGGAAAAAATGGCATTAACGGGTGTCACAGGACATAAAATCAATACGATAGGGAAAATAAGGGCAACAGTTAAAATAGGCAGAAAAAACGTAAAACAGAAAATGTACGTAGTAAGAGACGATTTCCCGATAGAGTACGAAGGAATACTAGGAATAGATTTTCTGACAAAACAACGAGCATCTTGCTTGCACGGAAAGGAGCAGATAGTAATAGACGGAGTAAAATTTAAATTACATCCGTACGAAAAATATATACTACCCCCGCGCAGCGAAACAATACTCCGAGCAATCACAAGTCAAAATCAAGTAGGAGTAATTAACGCGGAAGAAACAAAACCAGGAGTATTCATAGGAAACTGCCTGGTAGCACCAAAAGATAACGAGTGCCCGGTAAGTGTGCTCAACATGACAGAAAAACCGATGGAAATACATACACCGCAAGTGGAGATAGAAGAACTGAGAACCTTCAACTCCGCGAAAGTGCTGACGCTGAATAAAAGAACCGACAACGAAACGATACAGGAACGCAGCAAAAAATTAATGAAGCAGCTAAGAACGGATCATCTGAACAAAGAAGAAAAAAGAGAACTTGAAAAAATATGCCTACATTATTGTGACATATTTTATTTAGAAGGTGACGCACTAACGTACACAGCAGCCGTCAAACACGAAGTAAATACACCAAACGAAAATCCGCCAATAAATAGTCGCCCGTATAGGCTACCAGAGAAACACAAAGAAGAAGTAAATAGACAAATAGACAAAATGCTGAAAGAAGATATAATTCGCCAGAGTAGCAGCCAATGGAACGCGCCTATACTGGTAGTACCAAAGAAAGTAGACGCGTCAGGAAAAGCGAAATTAAGAATAGTGGTGGATTTCCGAAAAATCAACGAAATAACGATAGGTGATTCATTTCCAATACCAAACATCACCGAAATACTAGATCAGCTAGGAAACGCGAAATACTTTACCACATTAGACCTTGCATCTGGATACCATCAGATACAAATGAAAGAAGAACACAAATGCAAAACAGCGTTTTCAACACCACATGGGCATAACGAATTTAACAGAATGCCCTTCGGGCTAAAAAACGCCCCCGCAACGTTCCAAAGACTGATGAACTCAGTACTAGCAGGATTACAAGGTATCAAGTGTCTGGTATACCTGGACGACGTCGTGATATACGGACCGACACTTGAAGAACATAACAAAAGGCTGACGAGCGTATTTAGCAGACTAAGAGAAAATAATTTGAAACTCCAACCAGACAAGTGTGAATTCCTACGGAAGGAAGTATTATTCCTAGGACACATAATTACAGAAAACGGAATACAACCAGATCCAGCAAAAATAAACGCAGTAAGAAACTACCCGACGCCGAAAAAAGTAAAAGATATACAAGCGTTTATAGGTCTGGCAGGATATTACCGGAAATTCATAGAAAATTTTTCGAAAATCGCAAAACCACTAACAAAACTGACAAAAAAGGGAGAAAAATTCGAATGGGGAATAGAACAGCAGAACGCATTCGAAATATTAAAAGAAAAGCTAACGACAGCTCCGGTGTTAAGTTACCCGGACTTCACAAGACAGTTCCTGGTAACAACAGATGCCTCGGATTATGCAATCGGAGCAATACTATTACAGGGAACGGTCGGAGAAGACAAGCCGATCGCTTATGCCAGCAGAATCCTAAATAAAGCGGAGCGAAATTATAGTACAACGGAAAAAGAACTGCTAGCAATAGTATGGGCGGTAAAACATTTCCGACCATACGTATACGGAACAAAATTCATGATAATAACGGATCACAAACCATTAACATGGTTATTCAATGTAAATGATCCGGGCTCAAGACTGATACGCTGGAGACTAAAACTAGAAGAATACACATATCAGATAGTGCACAAAGACGGAAAGAAAAACACAAACGCTGATGCACTAAGTAGAAACCCGATCGAAAAAACCGAAATAAATAAAATAGAGAACGAAAGAAAAAAATATTCTGAAGAAGAAAAAATGGAAATATTAAAAGAATATCACGACTGCCCATTGGGAGGACACCAGGGTGTAAAACGCACAATAAATAGAATAAAACTCAACCATAATTGGCCAGGCATGAACAAAGAAGTGGAAGAATACATCAGTAAATGTGAAAAATGCCAAAAGAACAAACTAAGCAGAAAAACGAAAATGCCAATGGTAATAACCGACACGCCAGAAAAACCATTCGAAAAATGCGCACTTGACATCGTAGGACCACTAACAGTAACAAACGCAGGAAATAAATACATCCTAACATTTCAAGATGCCTTAACGAAATTTAGCAAGGCAATACCAGTAACAAATCAAGAAGCAGCAACCGTGGCGAAAGCATTCGCAACAAAAATAATTTTTGAACATGGAATCCCAGAAAAAATACTAACGGACCAAGGAACAAACTTTGTAAGCGAAATGTTCAAAAACGTATGCAAATTACTGAAAATCGAAAAAATACAAACAACGACGTATCATCCGGAAAGCAATGGGGCGCTAGAGAGATCACATCGAACTCTAGCAGAATACCTAAGACACTATATAAACGGAGACCAAACCGATTGGGACGAGTGGGTACCGTATGCGATGTTCGCATATAATACGACACCGCACACAGCAACAGGGTACACGCCGTTTGAATTAGTGTACGGGCACCAAGCAACACTGCCGACGGCACTGGCAACGGCACCAAGAAAAACGTACACGTACGACGATTACGCGCAGGAACTAAGGGAACGATTACGCGCGTCAAATACAATCGCGAAAGAACATTTAAAAGGAGAGAAAGAAAAATCGAAAACAAACTTCGATAAGAAAACAAGGGAAAGAAAATTCAAAATAGGAGATCAAGTCTTATTGCACGATGAAACAGTGAGAAGAGGAAGATCAAAGAAATTAGAAGCTCAATGGATAGGACCGTACACGGTAATAGAAAAATGCGGAGAAGTAAATTACAAAATAAAAGGAGGCAGAAGAAGCATAAGAGTGTATGCAAATAGACTAAAAGCATTTGTAGAGCACTAACAAAAAAAAAAAAAAAAATTTCTTTTTACTCACCAGAATGCATTGAGTAGACGGCGCGATGTTCGCCGTCCGGACGATCTTCAACGACGATTAAAAATTTCGGCACAGGAGTGAGCCGGTAAACCCGCGACCGAACAGGGGGTATATCGCCCAATTGACACTCGAAACAACGGAGCGCCATAAACTCCCGCCGGCAGGTAGTACAAGACACCCACCGGCGAGAAGACTCCGCAACGTCAAAAAGAACATCCACAGATGAACTATAGAAAATAAAAAACAGATAAGTACAAAACAAAAGAGTTCTCGAAGAAATAGAGAAAAAATTCAAACACGTACGACATTATAAAAAATTTTTCTGTACAGCGAGAAGGCAACTGACAAACTGACAGAACGGACAACGAGGCTAAGAGACAAATCCGACGCGATATAAAAATGCATATTAAAATTTCAAGAAGTGCAACGCGAAACCGAGCGAACACAGCAGAGAAAAGTTATAAAGACTTACCTCTTATCATAATACACAATCGCTCCCACGAAGAACACACACGCACACAACAGATAACACACGCGAAAAGAAATAGAAATTAAAATACGCAGAAACCGCGAGAAATCAATCTGAAAGAAAATCATCTTTCAGAATAATAATCACTGTGACGCTGGGCGCAAGCGACAAACCGCCGGAGATAAGCTCACCGTACACGGTAACGCAGTTCGTACATGAACCCGGACTCTACTACGAAAACGTGGGACAACTGCAGCTATCAGACGCGTCGTGGAAATTAGTAATAATAACTAAAACACAAGAATTAAAAGCGCAATATGAAAAACTACAAGAACGGGTAAAAGACGGAGAAAAAGCGTGCGAGACATATAGCGGAGAATTACTTAAGGATAAATGTAAATACTTAGCAGAAACAGTACGATCCCAAAACGAAAAACTAATAACAGCGATAGAATTATTAACAACATATGAGGCACAAAAAACAAAGCGAGGATTAATAGATGTAATAGGAACAATAAGTAAAAAACTATTCGGAACAATGGACGCGGACGACGAAAAAGTAATAAGCGAACAGTTAGAAATATTAACGAAAAGACAGCAAACGTTGCAACATGTAGCAAAAAACCAACTAAAAGTAATAAATAGTTCGATTGGTCATATACAGGAACTAGAGGAAACAATAAAGTACCACGAGAAAATTATAACAAACGCGACGAAGCTATTGTTACGTCCGGAGGCCTCCACTATATTCATATTTCCTTTTTTTTGGGCTTCTTTTCATTTAAATATTTTTCTTTTCTTTCATCTAAATTAATCACTCTGATGTATCGGCGTACCATTATCGTTACCTAGCACCGGTGATTGTCGCGCGGTCGATACATCGTGATGTACCGATTATTATACCGATCGGCCGCCCGACGCATCACCCGGTGCTCACGCCCGTACTCATGCTCTCGATCACGCCCGCGTACACGTGAACACCACGAACTTAAGACACTACCTAGTTTTAATTTTGCAATTAAAAGAGCAGCAATAAATTGGGCGCCATACAGCAGAGCCAAACGCGAAAGGGTTTAAAGAGAAACTTAAAACATCTATTAAATAATTCAATTTAACTATAAAACGAACGAAAGAAAGGAAAAATAGGCTGTACGCCTTTTTAATAAACAAACATTAATAAACTAAAAAGGCATTATACTCAGACACTCTAAAGAAGCAATTACGAAAACTCGAACCCCAAAAACAACGAAGATTTAACGATTAAATGAGAAAATTAAAATTAGATATGCGTGCAATGCGGAAGTAAAACTAGGTATGAAAAAACAAGACTCTCATTTAATGGTTAAACAAAATAGTTAGGCGCGAGCGACCCTCACCAGCGAAATCACGACCCTGTAAAAGGGATAAAGACATTATCGAAGTTGCAAAACCAAATGTTTAAATTATCGAAAAATCGAAATCCCTCGCAAAGGAATTTCGCGGGGCAAAGGGAGAATCCTTGCTCCCCTCGCCCTCGGAGCCTAACATCCGTCCATATAAAAGCCGCGAATTTTCGGACCTAGTATCGCATTATTATCTCGACGATTTCCGACGGCGAAGACCTCCAGGAAGCGCAGAACTGTACGAAGCAAGGAATAAAAGGCAGTCAGAAGTACAAACTCTCATCGCTTGGATTCAAACCTTAAGGGCTGAAAGCGCGCTTCTCCAAAGCGATCGCGCCTCACTATCCCTTCCTCCAGAGCCACGGCGCGCTGCCCCGAGTAGCGATCGCCGCCTCGCCTCCTTGACTCCGAGCCACGGCGCGCTGCCTCGAGTAGCGATCGCCGCCTCACCTCCCTCACCCTGAGCCACGGCGCGCTGCCCCGAGTAGCGATCGCCGCCTCACCTCCCTCACCCTGAGCCACGGCGCGCTGCCTCGAGTAGCGATCGCCGCCTCACCTCCCTCACCCTGAGCCACGGCGCGCTGCCTCGAGTAGCGATCGCCGCCTCACTTCCTTCACCCCGAGTCACGGCGCGCTGCCCCAGGTAGCGATCGCCGCCTCGCTCCCTCAAATTCCGAAATCTAACACGCTGTTCCGAACAACCGCTATCGCTCCTAATCAAACCCGTCGATCCTTTGTTGCGCGCTGAGCCTCTTAAGAATAGCGTAGCAATCGAAACTAACCAATTTCCAATTTTGTAGATGAATCCCGAAATTGTCGCGAACCATTACGCCCGGTGGACTCCGTACAGGCTTGCAACCCCCGCTCCGCCTATTTTTAAACAAACAGTAAGCCATAAAACGAGGGGAAATTCTTGGGAATGGGTTTACGAGCTACCCCTCGAGACACGCGCAAAAATTAGAAGACAGATTAATAATGTATTAAACAATTAACAAAAGATAAAAAGCTTCACTTTATTCTAGACCACTAAACGGAGACACAGAGGCCGGAGGTCTTGCCGCGCTGGGCGAAGAGAAAAGGCGCGACAACTGATCCGAAACTTTAAAACGCCGGGAACGTTCAACCCTGCAGTGTTCCCGATAGGACCCACACCGGCTCCCGTGGGATATCGAACACCACCGCAGGATACGACTTTCGCACTGCCAGCGGTCCCTCCTCCGCGACCCCCTACCGCGCAACCGCCCAAAACACTTCCGCCGCGACCCGCTTCATCATCGTTGCCACGAATTATTAAAGTCGAAGACTTTAAACCACGCGTAAAAATTGTCAGCCCCGCGCCCGTTTTACCCATACCGCAAGCGCCCAAAACGGGGACACCCGTAGGAACAGTTGTACAGCGGAGTAGTCGGCAAATTAATCAAAAATGGGACTGGTTAATGAAAATTTAAAATAAAACATCCGAATTAATTTCTATACACACACACCATCTTTTCTTTTTTTTTCCTTCTCATCACACATTCCTAAACCGCGAACGAAAATAACTTCGGACGTAACACTATTAAGCAAAAAAGTAGACGGGATAACGGGACAAGTAGAAATGACGGAACATTTCTACATATTAAGAATGTTAATAACGGATTTATTAACGAACGTGCAAGAGACAATGGAATTTATAGCACAAACGAAAATGGGAATAAAAAACACGCGAATGTTACCGGTTAATAAAATAATCGAAGAACTAAAAGAAGCAACCGCGCACCTAGAAGAAGGGACGTATTTCCCCTTCAGAATCAATACAAAAAATTGGAACGCGATAGAACAATATGCGGAAATAAGCGCATATAGCGACGAGCAGATGATAGTCACAATAATAAGATTCCCGATAGTAGACGACGTAAGGTACGAATTAAAAAGAGTAACGCCGTTTCCTGTATTAGACAAATCGAACGAGAACGTATTTAAAATAATAGAAATAGAACATGAATACATAGCAGTAGATAGAGAAAACAATAATTACTTAACATTAAAAGGAGAGGACATCAAGCAATGCGCAAATAACAATAATATATATATATGCGAACAAAGCTTCCCGGTATACCATACCAGGGCAAGCGCGCCGTGCGAGGTAAGAGCGATTACCGAGCCAGCAAAAAAGCCGGACACGTGCGTAACGCGAGAAGTTGCATCACGGGCAACATTCTGGATAGCAGTAAGCGAACCACAAGAGTGGATATACTCCACAACGAAAGAGCAAACAATAGAAATTCAATGTAGACATAGACCGAGTAAAAGATTAGAAATAAATAGAACAGGAATAGTAAAATTAAGAACAGCTTGTAAACTAACAACGACAGAAATGACAATAAAAACAAGAAACACGATAGGAGAAAGCAAAATAGAACGACACGTACCGACATATAATCTAACAAACATAGAAACAGAACAGGACGAAAAAACCGACCCAATAATAAAGAAAATAGAAGAAATAAGCCGCGACAAGGTAATAAAAAATCCGAATGAATTAAATAAATTAGGGATAGAATTAAATAGAATGAACAAGCAATTAGACGGGAATGTAATACTAACAAATAGAATAATCATGTATACAACGGGCACAAGCGCCACAATAATAGCAATAATAGCGATTATAGTACTAGCAATAGTAATAGTAAAACTGTACAAAAAGAAAAAGAATAAAGTAACCGAACAAATAATCCTACCCAGCGAAATAAAAAGAAGAAAAAAGAAAGAAACGCCGAATGTAAAAACACCACGACCAACGGTGATACAATTGTAAGTAGGATAAGAGAACATATTGTAAGGAAGAAAAGATTGAGGTGTATAAACACACTCAACCTTTTCTTCCCCCTAGGGGGGAGGGATGTTGTAACCCAAACCCCGTTACAACACGAAACATGACGCAGGGCATTTCGGCATAAGTATCTCGTAATTAAATAATCTTGAAGAATGCAAGATCAGCAAACTTCCTTAAGAAATTAAATAATAAGAAACAAAAGAGAAACACGTGCGAGAACTTATTGCCGAAATCGCTAAGGTTGCATTCGCCGAACAACCGAATTTCGGCATTGCAACCCGATGACGCCAAAGCCCTACGTCACTATTAAATAACCGCGAACCGTCACGGACGAGTAGTCGCATCTGAGTCCGAGCCGTAAGCTGAGAGCGTGAGATAATCAAAGTTCGGTCGCGTGCCATGTAAGAGGAGACCTCGCGGAGCCGAGGACGCGTGACAACGCGAAGACGTGCGCCAAACCGACCAAAAGGGAAACATAAGAAGATAGAAAAAGTATAACAACGCAACGTAATAAAAATTCTAAGCTTTATTAAAAAACTACTATTTTCGCCCTCCCTCACGGATCACGAAGGACGAACCCCGTACACCGGCCCCGGTGCAACATTTTATTGTCCAAGAAACGCATGACTTTTCAGATTGTGCCAAAAAATTCCATGGCACTGGATTTTTAAAAATGTAATGAATTAGAACAGTACCCTTTCTTAGCACTGCAACTTCTTTTACAATAAATCGCCATCCAATATTAAAACCTTGAAGATCAACAAACGTTGGCGCAATCATGATAAACGCGTGTTTGAAACAAAAATTATGTTTAAATAAAATTGTTTCTTTACATATGATAAAAACTTGTAACCCTAGGCCACTAAAACTAGAAACTTAGACCCCGCGCCGCGACCACCATCGTTTCGCCCGAAATATTGCGCGGTCCCGACCAAAGAATAAAGTCACGCGGGCCGACCAGCCGCCCGTGGCGCGTAGCGCGGATCACCGTAACGCGTAACATGGGCCGCCCAACCGCCCACACCGCGCACCGCCACCGACCGCTCGGGAGTGGGAGGTCCCCCACTCTCGGGCCCACGGGTATATAAACTGCCTCGAACGCAGACGAGGCACGTTTTCCTCGCTGGAGAGCACTCCAGCATCCGACCCTCCAGGTCTGGGGCACTCCCAAGCCTTCCTCGACCGGGCTCACCCGGCCTTCGATACCGCTACCTCCAGGACTCGGGCACTCCCGAGCCTGTCCTCGACCGGGCTCACCCGGCCTTCGATACCGCTACCTCCAGGACTCGGGCACTCCCGAGCCTGTCCTCGACCGGGCTCACCCGGCCTTCGATACCGCTACCTCCAGGACTCGGGCGCTCCCGAGCCTGTCCTCGACCGGGCTTACCCGGCTTTCGATACCGCTACCTTCAGGACTCGGACGCTCTCGAGCCTGTCTTCGACCGGGCTCACCCGGCCTTCGATACCGCTACCTCCAGGACTCGGACGCTCCCAAGCCTGTCCTCGACCGGGCTCACCCGGCCTTCGATACCGCTACCTCCAGGACTCGGGCGCTCCCGAGCCTGTCCTTGACCGGGCTCACCCGGCCTTCGATACCGCTATCTCCAGGACTCGGGCGCTCCCGAGCCTTCCTTCGTCCGGACGCTCTCGGACCTCCCTCGCCACAGTCCGAACGGCCCACCCTGTACTTTGCGCCGCTGACTCGCGACCACGGGGCTTTGTCCGACCGACTCGGCCTGAATGGCCTACCATGTAACCGGCGCCGCCGACTCGCAACCGTGAAACCTGTCCGACCGTCACGGCCTGAGCGGCCTACCTTGTACATCGTACCGCCGACTCGCGACCGCGTATTCCTGTCCAAACGACACGACTCGGAGAACTTATTATACACACCACGTCGCCGACCCGTGACCGCGCCGCTCCGCCCGAACAATACGGCCCGGAGGGCTTGCACTACACGCCGCGCCGCCGCCTCACGACCGCGTAATTCCCTCCGGACACGGGGCCCATCTTGGACCACGCGCAGCCGGCTCACGGCCGTGTACCGTCACCCACGGAACGTAGCGCCGATCGATCCGTCGCTTCGGCAACTAGCGTAACAGAGGCTGGTCGTGTACCGTTCCACCGAGCGACTGGAGTTTTTTGTTTGCTTTCTGCGTAACTCTAGCATTAGATTTACTTTGTATTACAGGTTTATTTTGTGTTATCATTTATCTTTAAGTTTATAATAAAGTATAGTTTACTTCTTTTTCACGTTTAATCACGTCTCACTTCTTACTCGTACCCCGGTTCCCGGCGAGCTTTCCACCGATAAAATTACCGCGTTACATGGCGCCCGAACAGGGACCTGACCGAACTGAGACGTGATTAAAGCTAAATGAAGAGCTGGATCTATAAATTATCCAAAAAAGACTTGTCCGAAGAATTGACCCGCCTACAAATCGATAACGACGGCCTTTGCGATCAATTACGATACCGCCTGCGAAGAATTGTGGAATCTAACCCCAGTTACGAACCCCCGATGGCAGTAAATAGAACGGTGCCGCCAAAGCAGAAGAGTCAGTTGCAATCAGGCGGCCTCCGAGGGGAAACCAGCGTCGAGTTAAATACCTCAGTTCAAATAGAGGCGTTTGCGGCCGGCACCCCGCGGCATCATCCGCTCCCGGAATTTAGCCACCTGAAGGAATTACTGCCACTACAAGCACCCGTCCCCGGAATCGACATAGAGGAAACCGCCCCTGGCCGGGCAGAACCGCTACCGCCACGAAATGAAGAACTCCTCGGCTCAATCGACCATGCGAAAACTATCAACCAGATCCGGAAGTGGGGCGTACACTTCGACGGGCGGGATCCGTTTTCATTCCTTGAACGGATCCAGGAACTTCAGCGCGCCTACGGGTATCCCGGGGATCTCCTGCTACTTGGATTGCCGGAAATGTTGAAGGGCGACGCGTTGCTGTGGGTTCGTAAAAACCAGGCACGATGGAGGTGCTGGACCGACTTCCAAGACAGCTTCCGCAATTTTTATCTGCCGCACCGATACCGTGCTCAGTTAACCCGGGAGATTCATGGCCGCATACAGCGGGCTGGCGAACCATTCAAACAATACGCCACCGCTTTACTGACAATGGCACGCCGCGCTGAAAAACTGTCAGCCGACGAAATTCTCGACCAGGTCTACGAGAATATGAGGCCCGAGTATAAGCTGTACATTAGAATCGGGGATATAAACAACCTAGAAGACCTCACCCGACGAGCCTCAGAGTTCAAAGACATCAAGCGCCGAGAGCAATCCGAGAAACACCAAGCCAGCTATCCCCCGGCCATCGCAGCCGCCTCTTACAACCGAGAGGAGTGCTGCTGGCGCTGTAAACAGCGGGGCCACACTCGAGCCGAATGCCGCCGCCCCGCCGTCAAATTCTGTTCTCGTTGCGGTAAAGATGGCGTACTTACGCGAGAGTGCCATCCGTTTACGGGAAACGCCCAACGGGCCGGAGGTACCGACAGCACCGACCGGCCCACTGCCAGCCAGAATTAAGATTCCGGCCCCGACCGCATCTACCGATCCTACTCGGAGATACAGAGATAGAGGCTCTTTTAGATTCCGGCTCGGAGCTCTCGTGCGTAAATGCCGAGGTGGTAAGCCTAGCCGAAAAACTAGGCTATCACAGTCAGGCGGACCGACAGCAAATCAGACTAGCGGACGGGGAAACAACAGAGACCGCCGGCAGCCTGCTATTACCCATCAGACATAAAGGGGATATCTTCCGGCATCAATTTACAATTATGCTACACGCTCGGAGCCCCATGATCATAGGAGTAGATCTGTGGGAACAGATCAGATTAATGCTGCGAATCCCACCAGGCAGCTCACACCAGAAGCAGCTAAACAGTCTCGACAAAGTCGGACTCGCTGTCCAATCGCCGGAAGAAGAGGAACGCCTTAAACATTTTCTCAAACTAGAACTGGGAAAATTCCAAAACATTAGGGGTCCTACCGACAAAATTACACACCGTTTACGACTAAAGACCGACCAGCCAATCAAACAAAGGTACCGTCCGCGTAATCCGGCCATGCAGGCTGTAATAAATCAAGAAATCAAACGAATGGAGCAGGACGTAATCATCGAGCCTTCCCGCGGGGCCTGGAGCTCTCCAATTGTACTTGTAAAGAAAAAAGACGGCCGCTGTCGTTTTTGCATTGACTATTGGAAAGTCAATGAAGTCACGGAGAAGGATGCGTATCCGTTACCACAGGTCAACGCCACGCTCGATAAACTGCGAGGGGCACGTTACCTCACGACACTGGACCTGAAAGACGGTTACTGGCAAGTGCCGTTGGATTTAGAGAGCCGACCAGTCACCGCCTTCACCGTTCCGGGGCGGGGCCTGATGCAATTCAAAGTAATGCCGTTTGGTCTTCATTCGGCCCCGGCCACGTTCCAGCGACTCCTGGACACGGTGCTCGGCCCCGAGCTCGAACCCTGCGTACTGGTCTACCTCGATGACATCATTATTCTAAGCCGTACCTTCGACGAACACCTAACTTACCTAAGGACGGTGTTCCAACGCCTGCGGGACGCAAAATTACGCCTGAACCCCGAGAAATGCGACTTTTGTAGGCCACAACTAAAATATCTCGGACATATTATCGACCGCGAGGGCATCCGTACAGATCCGGAAAAGACGTCGGCCGTGACCGCTTGGCCGCCACCAACAATCCTTCGTCAGGTACGACAATTCCTGGGAATGGCGTCATGGTATCGAAGATTCGTTAACAACTTCTCCGGTCTAGCCGCCCCGCTTTCCCGCCTGACCAGAAAGAGCGCCCGTTGGAAATTGGGCCCCGACGAAGAGAAAGCCTTTACCGAGCTCAAAACCGCACTGACTACCGCCCCAGTTCTAGCCTGCCCGGATTTCTCCCGCCGTTTTATCTTGCAGACCGACGCTAGCACGAACGGCCTAAAGGTGGTCTTGACGCAGCACCTAGCGGAAGGCGAGCGCGTCATCGCGTACGCAAGCCGTACGCTTACTAAGGCCGAGAAGAACTACAGCGCCACCGAGCTGGAGTGCCTAGCCGTCATCTGGGGGATACGAAAAATGAGAGGATATCTCGAGGGCTATTCTTTTACGGTAATCACCGACCATCAAGCGTTGAAGTGGCTACAACGTTTGGACGAACCTACAGGGCGGCTGGGCCGCTGGCTTTTTGAACTGCAACAATACCACTTCGAAGTTCGTTACCGCCGGGGGGCAGCCAATCAAGTGGCCGATGCGCTCTCCCGCCAACCAGCCATAGCCAGCACCGAGACACCGCCCCCGGATAATTGATACCGCCGCATTCTCACCGGGGTCCGAACTCACCCTACAGACTTTCCAGACTACAAGGAACAACAAGGACGTTTATTCCGCCTCATTTTGCACGAGGTAGATTTTAAAGAGATTGATCCGGCTATGCAATGGAAGCGATGCGTACCGAAACCAGAACGACAGCAGACCATCGCTCGACATCACGCGGACGTTAGCGCCGGCCATTTTGGGACGGCCAAGACCATTGCTCGTATGGCCCGGCTCTTCTATTGGCCAGGCATGTTCCGTGACATCACCCGATTCGTGAGGAAGTGCAAGACCTGCCTCGCCTATAAAGCATCACCTACCAAACCAGCCGGAAAATTACACACGGCACCAGTGGCGGCGCCCTGGCAACAAGTCACCATGGACTTGGTGGGGCCTCTACTGCGCTCTCGCAAAGGTCATACATGGCTCTTGGTCATGCAAGACCGCTTTTCAAAGTGGGTGGAGCTGCACCCATTGTGAAAGGCCACAGCAACGGCGGTAACGACCGCCGTAGTCGAGAAAATTTTATATCGACACGGATGCCCGGACCAAGTTATTTCCGATAACGGCACTCAGTTCAAATCTCGCCTGCTGAGAAATCTGTTGCGCGCTTGGCACATTCAACACCGTACGACACCGATTTATACCCCACAGTGTAATCCGGTCGAGCGGACCAATCGAACAATAAAAACGATGATTGCGCAATTCACGCAGAAGAATCACAGACGATGGGACGAACATCTCGGGCCACTCCAGTTCGCATTTAATACAGCGCAACACGACGCCACTGGATTCACGCCTGCATTTCTCAACCACGGACGAGAATTAGCCCTGTCGCATCCCGAGGATCGCCGCCACGCCACGCCAACGACGCCGCATCAAACACAGCGCTCGCTCCACGAGGCCTTCCAGCTAGTCCGAATAAATCTCGCCCGAGCCTTCCAGCGCCAAGAAACCACGTATAATTTACGACGACGGGAGTGGCAACCTCAGATCGGTGATTCAGGCTGGAAAAAAGAACATCTATTGTCACGGAAAACCGACGGTTTCAACGCAAAACTAGCGCCGAAGTATTCGGGCCCGTTTACAGTAATGAAGTTTCATTCGCCGGTCATCGTGGACCTTCGTGACGGCCGAGGGCGCTGGCATCGGCACATTCACGTTCAGGACTTAAAGCCGGACCCCCCACCTAAAGAAAGCGACCAATCCACGATCAAGAAGCCCCCGCAATCAGGGTATATAAAGCGTGCCCCGTCGACCCAGATATCATTCGAGCAGTTATCAGCAGCAATGAACCAGCAGGAAAAGTGTAAAGAATTATTCGGGAGCCTGAGCGAGGACAGCGACTCGCTGCCAGCCAGTCCGCCGCCGGGAGCTTGGCCGCCGTCAATCGATCCGGGACGCCGACGCCGTGTTCCACGGACGGGGACCGAGATCCAGCGTGGAGACAGCGGCCGGGACCGGTACACGAGCTGGTTGATGGAGACACCGCCCGCACCACCGAAAACTAGCCGAAAGTCCGCCACGACGGGACAGAGCGGCCTCAAGGGGGAAACGGCCTCTGGATGCACTACCACCGCGGACATGGCGACGCCCGGCAGTTCGGCCGCCGCCATGCCGGCCTCGAGCAGCCAAGAAAAGATGGCTCACAGGCAGCCGCCTCGAGCAAGGGGCCGCACCACGGGCGGTGCTGGCGCCAAGAACAAGCCGCCTCGTGACGACACCAGCGGCCGGCCAGGAACCGCTGACCCGGGAAGGACAACGACCAGCAGACCAGCCGAGGGGAAGGCAAGCGGAAGCGGCCAGAAACCAGCAAAAGGCCGCCAAGTAGCAGAGTCGGCAACCAAGAAGCCGGCCCTGCCACCAGGGATGAAGCACGGCCCCGCCATACGCCGCGGGCCGGTTATTCGATCAGTGCAAGTGATACGGCCCCCAGACACAGGAATTAAAACCGTGGCTAGCATTGCATTGACCAAGGGGTCCAGTTCGGCACCACCACCACCGGAGGCAAAACGGGTCGACCACCGAGAGACCGCGTCGACCGTCGCAAACACAACGCTGCCTAACAACCAGGCAGCCCGGCCGCCCGATGTACCAGCCACACCACCGGCCACCTCTCCCAGTGCAGTGCCGTTGAACGTGCCACCACCGACTCCACCAGCCTATTTGCAAAGGGACGGCTGGATCTCCAGGCCCGGGATACCTTTGGCCGTGCCGATCCAACTACCGGACGGAACTTGTATCTCGGTGCCCATGTCCGCCATCCGGCACAACAGAAAATGGCGGGCCCGCACCGCTACGGGGGGGTGGATCCTCCGGTTCGCCACGGACGGCCGCCTAACGATGTGCCGCAAAGTGACGGAAGTCACGTTAGATTAAACGAAAATGGTGATGTGGCCCTAAGCCACTAAAGCTAGAAACTTAGACCCCGCGCCGCGACCACCATCGTTTCGCCCGAGATATTGCGCGGTCCCGACCAAAGAATAAAGTCACGCGGGCCGACCAGCCGCCCGCGGCGCGTAGCGTGGATCACCGTAACGCGTAACATGGGCCGCCCAACCGCCCACACCGCGCACCGCCACCGACCGCTCGGGAGTGGGAGGTCCCCACTCTCGGCCCACGGGTATATAAGCTGCCTCGAACGCAGACGAGGCACCTTTTCCTCGCTGGAGAGCACTCCAGCATCCGACCCTCCAGGTCTGGGGCGCTCCCAAGCCTTCCTCGACCGGGCTCACCCGGCCTTCAATACCGCTACCTCCAGGACTCGGGCGCTCCCGAGCCTGTCCTCGACCGGGCTCCCCCGGCCTTCGATACCGCTACCTCCAGGACTCGGGCGCTCCCGAGCCTTCCTTCGTCCGGGCGCTCTCGGACCTCCCTCGCCACAGTCCGAACGGCCCACCCTGTACTTTGCGCCGCTGACTCGCGACCGCGGGGCTTTGTCCGACCGACTCGGCCTGAACGGCCTACCATGTAACCGGCGCCGCCGACTCGCGACCGTGAAACCTGTCCGACCGTCACGGCCTGAGCGGCCTACCTTGTACATCGTACCGCCGACTCGCGACCGCGTATTCCTGTCCAAACGACACGACTCGGAGAACTTATTATACACACCACGTCGCCGACCCGTGACCGCGCCGCTCCGCCCGAACAATACGGCCCGGAGGGCTTGCACTACACGCCGCGCCGTCGCCTCACGACCGCGTAATTCCCTCCGGACACGGGGCCCATCTTGGACCACGCGCAGCCGGCTCGCGGCCGTGTACCGTCACCCACGGAACGTAGCGCCGATCGATCCGTCGCTTCGGCAACTAGCGTAACAGAGGCTGGTCGTGTACCGTTCCACCGAGCAACTGGAGTATTTTGTTTGCTTTCTGCGTAACTTTAGCATTAAATTTACTTTGTATTACAGGTTTATTTTGTGTTATCATTTATCTTTAAGTTTATAATAAAGTATAGTTTACTTCTTTTTCACGTTTAATCACGTCTCACTTCTTACTCGTACCCCGGTTCCCGGCGAGCTTTCCACCGATAAAATTACCGCGTTACAAACTGCTGATATAGCAATTTTATAAGACCTTGCGCACAACGTTAGACAGTGAACTATATTCAACTATGCGATCGTGTAAAATAAGACAATATGCGGTTGTATTTGCAGGAACATTTTCCTTGCAATCAAATTCAAATCGCACGTCTACAGTGGCGCTTTTGATTGACTCGTTCTGTCGAGAGCAATCGATAACAACAAATGGTCCATATGATAGAAATGCTGCTACATTGCAAAAAGCCTCATAAGAACTGTTGCCATAATAAACTTTACGAAAACATATATACATATCATAAAGAATGGCGTATCTTTTTTTGTCAAAATCTAAATTCAGATCATCATATGGATAATATTCAGAGTTGAGAAAAAGTTTCACATTCGTTAATTTACAATCATCAAAAATGGTTGATTTTTTAGACATAACGTTTTTGCGATCGGTTTGCAGAGCAAAGATAACGTATCGAGGTTTTTCAAGTTGCGTTGCAGCCTTGACGGCCCAAGAATGTTTTGTAGTACTCTGCAAAAGAGGATTATCATACAAATCCCACGAGCGAAAAGTCATGCTTAAATATCGCCCACTATCCAAAGTTCGCAGCATGGATAATTTATTCACCTCATTTAATATGACATGAGACATTCGCCACTGTATTTTATGCAATTCAATTTCTGGCTCT
The DNA here is from genome assembly GCF_019399895.1 of Cardiocondyla obscurior. Classification (NCBI taxonomy): domain Eukaryota; kingdom Metazoa; phylum Arthropoda; class Insecta; order Hymenoptera; family Formicidae; genus Cardiocondyla; species Cardiocondyla obscurior. Next base: position 5,287,668 of record NC_091879.1, on the reverse strand, counting down.
AATTTCGAATCTCCTATAATGGAATTATTATCATTGCGAGCGCGTATTAAAATTAATTCATGGCGAGCGTTGACAACCACTCGTTTATAATTTTCACAGAAACCTAACAATATACTGAGGTGTACACAAAAATTAAAGAATCCTTCTGACGTAGTTAATGTTTCACTCCATCCAGCATTTTGCAGCATCACAGCATTAATAGATGTTAGCGATATATAATTTTTAAAAATGCTAGTTATTCCAACGTTTCTGTTGCGATCAATTTCTACACCATTGAGTTCATAACGGATTTCATCGAACATAAATGTTACACAATTATTTCCTAGTGTATAAGTTTAAAATAATTAATAAATATCGGAGACGAATTCCTAGCTTTCCCGGCGCTGTCGCGTCACCCAATACGCACTTTAAATAAATCGCGCTTACTGCTAGCTCTTTGTTTCATCAGACAAAGATTAAGCACGTATTGTGTCTTAATAACGATCTGCAAATACGCAGTGCCATTTTCTGGCTAACGTCACGAACAATCGTGAAATTAGAAACTATAATATCCGGCTATCATCGCAAGACGATCCTGCGGATTCTCAGATCGCCGGGAACTCCGGGATTGCGTCCTCGCTAAAACAAAGAACTTGTGCTAAGCACTTGTCGTCGATCTGCTAGTAGCGTCAGTATCCCTTGAGTCTTGCTCGAAGACATTTCATGCAATTTTATCGTGACGATTTTAACTATATATTAAAAGCAATTGTGTGCTTGCATCTTCACTTACGCGTTTCGCGCTTGCTTCAAATTCGCGTGGCTCGCATTTGTGAAATTTGTATACAACAATTTAAAATAAAGTGCATAATTTTTCGAGAACGCATTAAAAGTAAATCATCCTTTCCCAACTTATTCACCTCATTCCTACGAACCTAGAATTTACCGGAACACTAGCGCAGCTGTTAACTTATCGTCAGGTTTTTTTATTTTTATTTTTCCCTCAATATAGAGAAAACTGTCACATGGCAACGTATACAAATCCTGTTGTTGTATTGGTATCCGTATTTCATCACTATATCCAAACGTTGTGTTAGCATATGGGTTGTACGTATGAGTTTCAATTTTAACAATACTATTGTCAAAGATCGGCTTATCATCAATAATCAATATATCAGCCATTTTTAAATGTTACACACAATGAAACCCAGTGATTTAAAAAATTCTACGTTTGATGTAGTAAGTTTTTTCTTCAATAATTGAACCCCTTTGGTGGAAGCTGTGTATTTAGTTTGTCTCACGTTCGACGTTTTATTCAAAACGAGCATCTCACACTAAAGTCGTCTCCGCACATGCAGTCTCACGGTAATTTCTTCGCCACGAAAATCAAGCAATCGTCCGTTCTGATCTACAATGCGAATCGTCAAATCAGTAACGCTTCGTACGACGACTGGAAGGTAAATGATCTGTGTTGGAGTTTCAGATATCTTATATCCAGGTGGAACCTTAGGTGAAAATTCATGTATTGTATGTACACGTTTTCCATTACTGTATGCACCCCCCCGTTACACTGCATTCAATGCGAATAACATTTACATTGATAATTTGTATCGGTGCGTCCGATTCATGCCAACGTAACGGCTCGAGTATGCAATCTGATGAAAATCCTAACAACGATCCAATGTTGCATGGTTTGGTGAAATTTATTTGATAAATACACTTAATCTCGATTTTCATCGTATTGTTATTAGCTTTAAACGTTAAAGGATGATCTTTTTCATCATTACCATATGAAATCATGTTCTTTGTAACATCATTGATATGAAGCTCGTCAAGTGTACGTTTTAGATATTCGGCAATATCGCACAGTTCATACGAGCCGTCAGGAATGGTAATACTTTCTCCATCATTATCATCATCAGCATTATCGAAATAGAATGTACTATTTGATGAGTTTACATTAGGAACTGTAAAATACGTTTCAAAATCAGCCAGCCCGAGTTCATATTCTCTATCGCTTAAATCTATAGCGGGAAAGTAGCTCACCGCGAGGATACTACTTTTGCTCGATAACGTGAGCGTCAGCGACATGTTTGATACTGAGTTTACAGCGCATAATGTTTGGTCTTAAATTGTGTATCAATCGTCTGTAGAAACAGTAGACACAATTGCCCACAGTTGTTTTGATTATATCGTTGATATGGTAAGCGATTATATTCAATTCGTGTTGCATCATTCCCCAGATATCGAGCAAGTTTTTGTGGTGGTTGAAGATTACCGAAACTATCAAAATACATAGCGCGATTTCCTCTTTTCGCATATGCCACCCAGTGGGTACCTAATCCTTCAACTTTATCTAAATTCACAATACCGCTCTCGTTTTGATGTATTCCCCCAATCGGTAAAGTATCACGCATAAAAACGCTTCTAAAATATGGAATGCGCATGTGTTTCGCTAATTGTCGCAACTGTATATCTGTAGTAGCACCTTTGGGAAGTTTTAACGTCTTATCGGCGTTTTTTTTTTTTTCCTTTCTTATTTCTATTATTTTTTCGAACTCCACCACCACGTTTGTATGGAGCGAGATAAACACCGCGACCTTCCATGGCGTAATTGTGACGTTTCATTTCTTCAAGTTGGCGTTGTGAGGCTTTTTTATCATTTACAGCTTTTGCGATTCCTGCGGCTCCACCAGCGAGCGAACCGATTACACCCAGTAAGGGTAGAAGCGGTATAACGCCACCACGTTTCGCTATCGGAAGTGTTCGCTTCTTCACCGTTTTCTTCTTCAGCGTATTCTTCCTCGCTGCACATAAGCCCATATCAAGTTTCGTTTTTGCTTTCATAGCTGCCCATACGGTTGTGGCTGCAGCTTTTTCAACAAAACTTGAATCTTCTGCGTTAATACGTTGCAGCGCTTTATTGGCGAGAATATTGTCAGCCACGTGGCGCTCTGCGAGATTGTTGCTACGTAAGTAAGCTATATCGTGATCACGACAAGCCGCATCTAACGGATTAATTCCACGATCTCCTCTAGCAAATCGTTCGTTTAATCGAGTTCCTGGGCCACAAAACTGGTACCCGGGTATGTGCAATTCAAACGGAAGTGCGTTAATCGCTCTGTTTAACAAGCCTCGCCCAATTTTCTCAGACATTCAATACAGTTTTTTATTAATGGCGCAGGACCGTCAACATGTGTTTCATAACTCAATAAATTATAATGTTTTAAACATCGGCGGTATTGCTGAACATCTAAATCAGCCTTTAAGTGTTCAGGAAGCTTATTCCACAAATAGTCAATATGTTGCGAAAATCGTTGCAATAAGAATATTTTTGGAATATGTTGTAGTTGTTCAGCGGTTAAATCACAAATATTACAATCGTCCGACAGCAACAAAAACATATTGAATACTGAGCGTTTAATTTTTATGCACACAACTATAAATATATCAGCATGGATGATATTGATCTCATTTAGAAGGTAGAATGCGGTTCATACAGCAAGCGCCACCAATCAAGGTGGTGAATTTCGATGACAAGTTATTATCCGAGTGTGTGTTACATAGACATGGAAACATGTTACCGAGTTCTACTCGCGCTATCATTTGTGGTCCATCAAATTGCGGCAAAACTAATGTATTAATAAGTCTGTTGGAAAGTCCGCATGGTATACGATTTGAAAACGTTTATGTATACTCGAAATCGTTGCAACAACCAAAATATCAGTATTTGAAAAAAATATTGGCACCAATAGAAGAAATTAATTATTTCACATTTTCAAGTAATATTGATGTTGTTCCACCGAGCGAAGCACTTCCGAATTTTATATTTATTTTTGATGACATAGCATGTGATAAGCAGGATGCGGTAAGAGAATACTTTGCAATAGGGCAACACGCGAACGTTGACAGTTTTTATCTTTGTCAAACGTATGCGAAAATACCGAAGAATCTTATACGTGACAATACGAATTTTTTAATTCTATTTAAACAGGATGTTACAAATATGAAATATATATATAATGATCATGTTAACACTGATATGTCATTCGAAGATTTTGATAAATTGTGTCGAATATGTTGGCAACAAAAGTATGGATTTGTGGTGATTGATAAGGACAGTGCTATTTCAAACGGTCGCTATAGAAAGGGATTTAACGTCTTCGTGGTATCATAATGTGATCAGTCGTTGTCGATACACCGATTGATAACTGTCAAGCTCGATATAAATAACAACAGTAAACTTAAAAATCGAGAGATAATTGCGAAGAAAATTGCTCAAACGAGCGATTCGATTCGCAAAAAGTATCATGCTATGAAGACGGGAAAAATGGAAGAAGATATCGCGTTGGAGCGACATTTTAAACCCATCGTTGAGCTTCTTAAACAGATTGTAGAAAACACCGTTGGAAACAACGAAGTTGAATAAGCCATATCAAAGAACGAATCGTATTTCTCGGAGAAAAAAGATGTGTTAACGCCAAAACAAAAACGATTAATTACAGCATCTCCAATATCATTACCTAAAGAAAAAGAAGAAAGTAGATCGACACCAAAACGGAATCGATTAATAAATACATCGTTGATATCTTTATTGGGAGAAGAAAAAGATGAAAGTAGATTGACGCCAAAACGGAAACGATCAAATGCAACGTCACCGATAACAGCATCGACTCCAATTAAATCAGCGTTAGTAGATGTATACTGAGCGATTCTGGATCACTACGTGTTAGTGTATCCGTGTGACCTAGGGCGAGGGGTAATGACGTCACGCGGGGAGGGGGATGTTAATCGTTCCCTCTCGCTCGCACTCGTTCGCGCCGCCCATCATCTCCTCTCGCTCGCACCCGTTGAACGCACGGAGCGGTTCTGGATCACTACGTGTTAGTGTATCCATGTGACCTAAGGCGAGGGGTAATGATGTCACGCGGGGAGGGGGGGTGTTAACGGTTCTGGGTCTGTGAGACCTAGGGCAAGGGGTAATGACGTCATGCGGGGAGGGGGTGGGTATTTATAAATCGCCCCTGTGTCGGCGATTCTAGGAACGAATTGTTTAGAAAATAATAACAACATCGAAACTCTGAAATGCAATATTATTTTTAAAAATGATAAGCGTGTCGTCGCGCAGCGCATGTTTATGCGGCATCGCGACTTTCAAAGGAGTTGCGATTTTTTCAAAGTCGCGATTTTTAAAGGGTCGTGTGGCATCGCGGCGGCAACGGGCGGCGACGGCGGCGGCAAGCGGCGGATCGCAAGGTATCGCGCCCATCGTTCCCTCTCGCTCGCACTCGTTCGCGCCGCCCATCATCTCCTCTCGCTCGCACCCGTTGAACGCAAAGTATGGCGCGCTCATCGTTCCCTCTCGCTCGCACTCGTTCGCGCCGCCTATCGTTTATCAACGATTCTTTTATGCGCTCATACGATTCGAATGCGGGTGACGCTGTACACACCCCCCGGGTAATCGCTCCTCCTTATCTTATTTCTTTCTCTCTCAGATACATACGTTACATATGAACAAGGCGGATTCACGAGGTGGGATTTACGCCTCACAATTATAAAGAAAATGAAGGATGGAATAGAAATAATTAAAAATGTTACATATAGACTACAAAGTATATATTTTTTAAATATGCGATACAATATATTCCATTATACTTTTTTTTTACACATTTATTATAATCGCAAGCAGTTCACAATCTATAATTTGTTGTTCGTCGAAGGAATCGCTGCTGCGTACAGCGCTCACCGCTTCGGTACGACTTCTTGATGCAGAAGCGATTTTACAAAATTGCTCGTATTTGTCGTCGATCTTCGGTAGGGCTTTGGTGAGTACGTTGAATTTCAAAGCGACGCAATTATCAAAATCCAACATTCGCGTGAACGTAGCCTCGGTCATAGCTATACGTGAGTCGAAAGATTCAAGTCGCACAAGTTTCATTTCGTTCATATAACATATTCGCACTGTGAGCGAACCTATGTTCAAACAGTCGTATGGTTGCTTCGGTCGATCGCGAAGCATATTCTGAATTGTCTATCGATGCTCGCAGAGTTCCTTCCAGGTGTCAAGCAACATCGACAATTCATCTCCTCGTTTATCGCCTACGATGATCTCCACAAAACTACGCGGACCAACGTTCACGCCGATTTCGAGATATTTGTATCCCGTGCGGGTCAGCGGGTATCGCCTGCATAGTAAGCGCGTCACGTATCGTTTTGGTGGGACGCTGGAAATTAAATAAGAACAATCGTGAATATTAATATATTAATTTTAAAGTAAATAATTTTTATAATAAAAAAATACTTACTCGTTAAATGAGGAGGGTTCATTACCGCAATCAATTCGACGCACTTTGTAGCAATTTCTCTCGGTGTAATACATTGTCGTATTCGTAATCGTAGACGTAATCGTAGACGTTGTCGTAATCGTTGCTGCTGTTGCGGCCAAAGCGAAAAATGTACTGATCGCACGATCAGAGGGTACCTCGAGTCGAGGACGGTTGTAAAAAAATCCCCTCTTTCATTATTTAAAATTTTGCATAGAGTGGGGTAATATAAAACGCAGTTAGACAAATTATCGGAGAGGGTAATTAAGAGAAAGTGATTGGTAGAAGGTAATTGAGAGAAGGTAATTAGGAGAGGGGTAAAATAATCCAAAGGCGCAGAAGTATAAGTATGAAAAAAAAAAAAGTTTATTTAAAAATTATACATTATCATCATTTTGACGGTTACGCCACCCATTGTACAATTTAAATACATTTTGCACGGCGCAATTTTTGTAATGTCTCCTACAGCGGAAAGTATTCGAATCGTTTAAATCGCTAAGTGATTTAACATGTTCGAAATCATCTTTGATGTTTCTGACGATCAGATTGTCCGTGTAGAATTTGTGACCATCGTCATAGTCGTCGCCGTAGTAATCCTCTTCAAGCATATCTCGCAGCCAATCGCGTTTCTCGAGTCCTTTGACGTATACGATAGCGTGATCGTAGCAATCTTCCTCGTTCTGTAGGGCCCTGATGATCTGGCGTTTAGCCTGACTGTACGGAACGTCCCCGTCTTCCCACGCTATACCGTGATGATTTCGTACCAACCAGGTAACGAGGCGTCTGTCGTCTCGCGATACAACACCCCATGGCATAGGCTTTGCAAAGACGTAATGCGCAAGAACGGTACCACCTCGCAGCACCGCCGCTTTCTTCACGACGAAACGTCGTCCGATGGGATATCCTTGGAGATCGACGAACGTTGGCGTGGACATGATGATGATGATGATGATGATGATGATAACGATGCGACTCGATCGGAGGAAATTTCGTTACTGAACACGCGCGAGCGTATTCGTCAATCTTTTAATTTTATCTCCCTCTTTTCCAAATTGTATTACTTTTTTAAATGCTTCGAGACAAAATCCGTCACGCGTTCCTGAAGTCGTTCGCTTCGCGACTTCTTATCCGTTTGCGTGGCTACGTCAACCACTGTGTTTCCCGTGGATGTCACTCGATACGTCATTCCTTTGTTCAATAAGTGATCCGTCGGTCTAGGATCCGTTTGCGTAGTTTTATCTTCCTTCATGCGACTCGCGTTCTCACACCAACAAGATGGTTAATACTTTGAAGGTTTCATGACGATGATAAGAATCTCTTTCTCTATCGATGTTACGTATACGACGGAAAGAAAGCGAATACGCAACGTTCATCAATTCATCGCTTTACATACGCACGTGTATGATGAGACAGTAGGCCGTGGTATTCGGCGCTACATTGTCCTTGCACTCAAACTCCAATCTCACGTCCACGGTAGCGGTTTTAACCGACTCGTTTTGACGCGAGCAGTCGATGATAACGAACGGACCGTTGAGCAGAAACGACGCGACGGTGAGATTCGGTTCGAGATACTCGTAGCCGTAATATTCTTTGCAAAAACGCGCGTACGCGTCGTAGAGAATCGCGTATCTACGTTTGCTAAAGTCGAGGTTCATATCGTCGTACGGGTAGCACTCGGAGTTGAGATAGAGCTTCACGTTGGTCAGTTTGCAGTCGTCGAAACGACTGTTGTCCTCGGACATGATGTTTTTTCGACCTGTCTGCAGAGCGAAGATGACGTATCGAGGTTTCTCGAGTTGCGTGGCGGTCTTGATGGCCCACGAGTGCTTGGTCGTGAGTTGCAGTAGCGGAAACTCATACAGATCCCATAAGCGAAATCCCATACTGACGAATCGACCGCTCTCCAAGGTGCGGAACATCGCCAATTTCTTTACCTCGTTTAAAAGTACGTGAGGCATACGCCATTGTATTTTCAGCAAGTCAACTTTAGGCTCGACCGCGGAACTGCCCACCAGACAATTGTTGTCGTTGCGCGCTCGTATGAGAATCAATTCGTGACGAGCGTTGATCACGACGCGTCTATAGTCCTCGCAAAATCCCAGCAGCATGTTGAGCGGTACGCAGAAATTGAAGTAACCGTTTGCATTGATCGTGGGACCGAGCCTTCCCGCGTTCCGCAGAATCACGCTCCTGTAGGATGAAACGGTCGCGTAATTTTTCAGCGTGCTGGTTACGCCAACGTTTCTGTTACGATCGATCTCCACACCTTCAAGCTCGTATCGTATCTCATCGAACATGAAGGCGATACAGTTGTCCCCGAGGATCACGTCGGCTCCTGCAACCACCTTGCCCTTCGTTAATTTTCCCTCGATGTAGAGAAAACTCTCGTGCGGCAGCGTGTACAGATCTTGCTGCTGTATCGGTATTCTTATCTCATCGCTGTATCCGAACGTCGTATTGGCAAACGGATTGTAGGCGTGAGTCTCAATCTTGACGATTCGATCGTCGAAGACCGGTTCGTCTTGGATATTCAGAATGTCGGCCGTCGTTCAGATAAAATTATTTCGCACAGCGAATCCGAGCGATCTCAGAAATTCAACGTTTGTTTCGGTTAGTCTTCTTCTTCTTATCCTTCCAACGCTATTTACAGTAATATGTTGTCGCGGTTCAGGCTGTTGAATCGTACCAGTACCGAAACTGATCGTCGTAACGCGTCTCGTTTCGTTCGGTATTAACATGCCACGTTATCGTTGTCGTTGTCACACGTGCAATCTGACGGTGATCTCCTCTCCGCGAAAGTCGAGCGGTCGTCCGTTTTGGTTGGTGACGCGTATCGTGAGATCCGTAACGTATCGCACGATGATCGGTAGGTAAATGACCTGTGTGGGCGTTTCCGTGATCTTATATCCCGGTGGCACTTTCGGTGAAAATTCATGAATCGTGTGCACGCGTTCGCCGTTGCAGTATGCGCCCGCGGTTACGTTACATTCGATGCGAATAATATTCAGATTGATTATATTGATCGGTAAGTCGGACTCGTGCCACTTTCGCGGTTGCAGTACGCGGTGCGGTGAGAATCCGAGAAGCGGTCCCAACGAGTTTGGTTTTGAAAAGTTCACCACGTACGCGGATTTGATCTCGCTTTTCATAGTGTTGAAGTTGGCGCGAATTGCTATCGAGAAATCATCATTCTTCTCATTCTTCTCGCTCTTCTCATTACGATTTCCATCGACGGTGTCGCGTTGTCGCGGTATCGCGTGTTTCAAAAATTTGTCTATGGCCTGTATCTCGTACGATCCCTCGGAAATCGTAATTTCTTTACCGTCCATGCCATAGTAAAACTTGTTGTTCGTAGAATCGACGTTCGGTATGGTGTTGTAAGTCGCAAAGTCCGTGAGACCGAGCTCGTAATCACCATCACTGAGATCTAACGCCGGTGAGTAGCTCGAATGGAGAACACTGCTCCTACCGGTTAACGTGAGCGTGATCGACATGTTTGAAGTGATACTGAGGCAAAGTGCGTCGCGACGTCAGTTTTTAAACGTAATCGCGTCGATTGTACTTAAAAAACGTAGACACAGCTGTCCGCAGATACTCTGATCGTACGTTTGATAAGATCGTCGATTGTACTCTATCGATGAGACGTTGACTCCGAGATATCGCACCAATTCCACAGGCGGTCGGAGATTACCAAAGCCGTCAAAGTACGCGACGCGATCTCCCCTTTTGGCGTACGCTACCCAGTGAGTCCCCGGACCCGTCACGTTATCCAGGTTCACGATGCCGCTCTCGTTTGTATGCGCGCCACTCGTAGGTAGGGCGTCGCGCATAAATACACCTCTGAAATAAGGAACGCGCATACGTCTGGCCAGATGATTCAATTGCACGTTCGTAGTAGCACCCGTGGGCATTGTTCGCGAATGCGCGCAAACACTGGGGAAAAATAACTGGTAAATTATTCTTTTAAACAGTGGACTGTAATTATAAGTTTATTTACAACAGGGATAAACTACTGCGAGTTTATCCTTAGCAATCAATAGTTAAAACCTCTGCGGGCTTAACCGGGATAGTTAAATACGCGATGCTGCGATGCGCTTTCGATGAGTGCTAGCGGTAGACTGTCGGAATTGGCTGCGTTATGATGCTAGCATGATTAACGCCTTTGTTCTTAGACAAAGAAGGACCTTGTACTTAGGTCCCTTCGACGGGATATTCCCGTTGCTGGGCGCGATATAATATGTATTAGGATAAAAGATTGATTACTGCATGAGCTGTCCCGGATGCGCAGTGATAATAATCCGGCAGAACAAGGCGATACTGAGCTGACTCAGTATTCTAATCTTTTTCCCCTTATAACAAAGGTACTCAATTACCTGGAGCAGTTTTCATTTAACAAAAAGCGTTATTTGTAATACTTAATCTTGAACATTCCGCCCGCGTCGTTAATGCTAACGAAATTATAAATCAATACATTCAGACAATATTCTTTTCTATAATTAGCCGCCCGCCATAGGGTAATACAATTATTTATGCAGAGATTAATAAAGTTATGCTTATTTTTAATTAAGAAATTACGCATCTGAAATAATTTAAAAAGAATTAGTATTTGTTTATTATGGCAGCCGCCCGCCGTGGCAGCCGCCCGCCGTGATGGTATAGCATATATAATGTTTATTCAATTTTATAATGTCTTTAACAAGTTTCAAAAATCTAACGCTGTAGCACGGTGATAATAATATTTCTTGACCTCAGCCGATGGGAACAGCTGATCGAATAGGCCTCAAGTTAGCCGGTGCTGGGAAGTGACGATGAAAATGTCCATCGGCTGATACCGATGGTGATGTAAATCATCGACTCCTGTCGTGGCGAAGTTGGTTGTAGCAGGTCACAGGTTGGTTGACGCTGGAAGGCGACGGCGAAGACGTCCATCGGCTCCTGCCGATGACGAAGAGTGGCCGTACAGGCCGCAAGCCGGCCGACGCTGGAAGGCGACGGCTAAGGCGTCCATCGGCTCCTACCGATGGCGAAGAGTGGCCGTACAGGCCGCAAGCCGGCCGACGCTGGAAGGCGACGGCTAAGGCGTCCATCGGCTCCTGCCGATGACGAAGAGTGGCCGTACAGGCCGCAAGCCGGCCGACGCTGGAAGGCGACGGCTAAGGCGTCCATCGGCTCCTACCGATGGCGAAGACGGGTTTCAGCGAACCTTGAGCAAGCCGATGTCGGAGTTCATCGGCGAAAGCGTTCATCGGCTCCTGCCGGTGACGCGGATGACCAGGGCCGGTCGTAAGCAGGCCGACGACGGAGTACGTCGGCGAAAGCGTTCATCGGCTCCTGCCGATGACGCGGCGAGTTACTGCGAACTTTGAGCAGGCCGATGTCGGAGTACATCGGTGAAGGCGCTCATCGGCTCCTGCCGATGACGCGGCGAGTTACTGCGAACTTTGAGCAGGCCGATGTCGGAGTACATTGGTGAAGGCGCTCATCGGCTCCTGCCGATGACGCGGCGAGTTACTGCGAACTTTGAGCAGGCCGATGTCGGAGTACATCGGCGAAGGCGTTCATCGGCTCCTGCCGATGACGCGGATGGCCAGGGCCGGCCGTAAGCAGGCCGACGTCGGAGTACGTCGGCGAAGACGTTCATCGGCCCCATCCGATGACGTACAGCAAGGGGCGCAGCTGACCCGCAAAATCCCGTCGCTTGCCGGCGACGGCGATGATGTTCGACGGACTCCGGCCGCAGAACGATGCATAACAGGGCCGCAGTAGGCCAGCAGAAGTTTCGTCGTTGATAGGTAACAGGAACGATGTTCCACGAGCTCCGATCGAGGAACGTTGCTCAGCAGGGCCGCAGCAGGCCGCAGAAGTCCCGTCGCTGGCAGGCGACGGCGACGACGTTCCACGAGCTCCGATCGAGGAACGTTTCACAGCAGGGCCGCAGCAGGCCGCAGAAGTCCCGTCGCTGGCAGGCGACGGCGACGACGTTCCACTAACTCCGATCGAGGAACGTTTCACAGCAGGGCCGCAGCAGGCCGCAGAAGTCCCGTCGCTGGCAGGCGACGGCGACGACGTTCCACGAGCTCCGATCGAGGAACGTCTCACAGCAGGGCCGCAGCAGGCCGCAGAAGTCCCGTCGCTGGCAGGCGACGGCGACGACGTTCCACGAACTCCGATCGAGGAACGTTTCACAGCAGGGCCGCAGCAGGCCGCAGAAGTCCCGTCGCTGGCAGGCGACGGCGACGACGTTCCACGAGCTCCGATCGAGGAACGTTTCGTAACAAGGAATATATTTAGAGGGCGGATGTAACGGTGCACCCGGCGATGCACCGTTCCGGCCACAACAACGGCCGGCCGCCGGACACAACACCGTCCGGCGGGGACCCGGGGCGCGGTGCGCCCCAAACTTTATAACATTGTATACGCCGGCACAGTACGGCAACGCGTAGCCGTTCCGCGGCTAAGTCCATCCGCGGACTTAGCCGAGCGTCTCCGAGCGCCGCCGAACCGCGCCGTCGACGTCGAGGCCCGTCGTTTCCGAGCGCGCCGCATCCCGGGGCCTCGGCGCCACGCGTCGGAACACGTCACGCACCCCGCTGAGCCCCGGCAACCCTGCGCCGTCACTTTTTACATATAAAAAGTCGACGCCAGGACTCAGCGGGACCGTCCTAATCCGTTCGCTCTCGAGCGAACATCCGTCCTAGAAGCACGAACCACGGGGTGAAGCGAACTTCGTCTTGGCCAGGAGATCCTGGCGCTCAGAATCCTCTCCGTACGAACTCTAACCGAACGCACGACTAGCTCGTGGGGTGGAGCTAACTCCGCCACCTTCGAGGACTCTCGATCCTAGATCGGCGGTACGGAAAGACTCGGACGAAATAAAGATCCTGTCGCACCGTCGTGATCCACGGGGTGGAGAGATCTCCGCCTCGGCCAAGGACTCTTGGCTAAACGACACCTGGCAAGGTGCATCTTGACCACGCGCATCGCGTCCACCGCGATCCACCAACGCATCGGTAAATTTCGACCACCAAACGAAATAAAGTGTATCGCGATCCATAGCACGACGGGCCCCGCCCGTCACGCGGCCCCGCACCCCGCATCCTGTCGGTCCGCCCGGCAGGATCGATCGCGAAACCGACGATCCGCGGCGTAACCGCGCCCACTATTCCGCGCCCGCGGCCCGCGTACCACCGGTCCTTCCGTCAAGACCGATCCCGAAATTAACGATACGCGCCGAACACCGCGCCCACGATTTCGCGCCACCCACCGCGCCTCACGTGGTGCATCCGCGACCATCCGCGAATGTCCGTATAGCGCACGCGTTATATCGATCCGCGATCGAAGGGCCGACGCGCCCACCGGCACATTATATCCGCACGCCGTACACACATTCAATTTTGTCATCTTCATTGTATATATCTATATATCGATCGGCGTCGCTTGATTAAGCGAGCGTCGTTGTTAAGGAATAAATTATCATTTGTTAATTAATCCAGTCTCGGTGCATTCTCGACCTTATTCTCTCGAATCCTGTGATCCGACGAGCGTCCCGGGCTCGCTGGCCCGTTATTCGAGGACCACGCGGACAGGTCGTTTCATGGCGCCCGAACAGGGACCCTGGGGTCACTAGTTACCGCACCGGAATGCCCCGAGCCTGGATTTACCGACTGTCAAAAAGCGAACTTGCGACCAAACTCGAGGAACTACGGATAGACGCGACAGGCACGATCGACGAATTAAGGCACCGCCTTAGCCAGTACGTTAAAAACCATCCGGACGCGTATTTCACACCGCGACCAGGACCGTCCCAGGCCACGATGACTACACCCTTAATTGAGGTGACTCAGGCCACCCCAGAGGCGATTTTCCCGCCCGTCGTAGCCGCCCCTACGCCGGTCATACACACGCGAACCGAACAGCCCGCGGAAGATCTCACGAAAATCATGGGACAAATTAGAAAATGGGGATGTCAGTTCGACGGGAAAGACCCGGCGGGATTCCTGGAACGAGTGGCCGAATTGACCGAAGTTTACAGATTCCGAGGCCGGCATTTATTACGCGGATTACCAGAGCTTTTCCGTGGGGAGGCATTGGAGTGGTTCCGAAACCACCGCGACGAGTGGCGTACCTGGGTGGAATTTCGCGACGCGTTCCAAGAACAATTCTTTCCGTACCGATACCGCGCCCAATTAAGACGCGAAATCGACGCACGCACGCAAAAGTCCGGCGAGCCGTATCGGAAATTCGCAACAGAAATAACCACTCTGATGCGACGTGCAGGGGGGTATACCGAGGAAATGAAACTCGAGATTCTGCTTGAAAATATGGATCCTCGGCTACGGCCATTCATTAGTAGCGAACATGTTCGGACCGCCGCCGAACTCGCCCGCCGGATCGCGGAAATCGAGAAAAGCCTCGACCGGCAACCGCGTCCCGCCGCCCCGCGCGCCGCCGCCGCGACCAACACCGCTTACGATCGAGCCGAGTGTTGGTGGAGGTGTAAGCAACGCGGGCACACTCGGTTCGATTGTAAAAGAATACCTAGGAAATTTTGTTCACAATGCGGGAAGGACGGAGTTTTAACGCGAGATTGCCACCCGGCGGGAAACGGCAATCGGACCGAAGAATCGGCGGACGCGCCTCGGTCCCCGCAATAAGATACCTGCCGCGACCGCACCTGACCGTTACAATACACGGACGACCGTATGAAGCGCTTCTGGACACCGGCTCGGAAGCATCCTACGTAAACGTCGACACGGCCGAAACCTTACGTCGAGCCGGTGCCCGAAGCCGAGATATCTCCGGTCGGGTGCAGCTCGCGGACGGGTCGGCGGTCGACGTAATCGAGGCGATCCGGGGGGAAATACATATCGCGGACCAAAGCTTCGACCACGAATTCCAGGTAATCCCGATCTTGGATAGCGCCGTTCTCCTCGGAGTAGACATATGGCATCGCGCCGGATTTGCCATCCCGCCTCCCCCGCGATCTAACGAGCAATTAACGTCACTACGCCTCCACTGCGGAAGGGCCAGACCGGACGACGAAAGGGATACCGACCGAACGAAACCATTAACCGAAACAGAACGGCTGCAATCATTTCTCGAAAGCGAACTCGCGAAATTTCAGGGCGTACGCGGCCCGACGCAAAAGATCGAACATCGTTTAAAAGTCCTAACCGATACACCGATCAAGCAACGGTACCGCCCGCGTAATCCGGCAATGCAGGCTATTATCGACGAGGAGGTAGAAAAAATGCTGGCCGAGGGGGTAATCGAACCGTCGGAAAGCGGGTGGAGTTCCCCGATCGTGTTAGTTAAAAAGCGAGACGGAAAACATCGATTTTGCATCGATTTCCGACGAGTGAACGAGATCACAGCTCGCGACGCGTATCCGCTGCCACAAATCAACGCGACACTAGATAAATTACGGGGGGCGAAGTATCTCTCAACCCTCGACTTAAAAAACGGATACTGGCAGGTACCTCTCGCCGCCGAGAGCCGTCCGGTCACCGCATTTACCGTCCCCGGACGAGAGCTCATGCAGTTTCGCGTAATGCCATTCGGG
The DNA here is from genome assembly GCF_019399895.1 of Cardiocondyla obscurior. Lineage (NCBI taxonomy): Eukaryota > Metazoa > Arthropoda > Insecta > Hymenoptera > Formicidae > Cardiocondyla > Cardiocondyla obscurior. Next base: position 5,271,807 of record NC_091879.1, on the reverse strand, counting down.
CTACATTCCGCACTGGCCACGTTCCAACGATTACTCGATACAATCCTCGGACCCGCACTCGAACCATCCGTTTTCGTCTATCTCGACGATATCATTATATGTAGCCCCGATTTCGAAAGTCACTTGACCACCTTGACCGAGGTATTTCGCCGACTACGCGACGCGCGCCTTCGCCTCAACGCCGAAAAATGCAAATTTTGCACCGATAGTATTAAATATCTGGGGCATATAATTGACCGCCACGGAATACGGACCGATCCGGAAAAGACCGCCGCGGTGACCGACTGGCCCGTGCCCCAGAACGTGCGACAGGTACGTCGTTTTCTGGGCGTCGCGTCGTGGTATCGACGATTTATACGCGATTTCGCGACCGTAGCCGCTCCCCTCACCGCGTTGACGCATAAACAGACCAAATGGACGTGGGGCAGCGAGGAACACACCGCGTTCGAACAACTAAAGACTATACTGACATCCGCGCCGGTTCTCGCCTGTCCAGATTTTACGCGCAAATTCGTACTGCAAACCGACGCGAGTAACGCCGGCCTCGGCGCCGTTCTCACGCAACATTTCCCGGAAGGGGAACGCGTCGTGGCGTACGCCAGCCGGACGTTAAATCACGCCGAACGCAATTATAGCGCCACCGAGCTCGAATGCCTGGCCGTCGTATGGGGAATTAGAAAGATGCGCGGCTATCTCGAGGGGTACGAATTTTTTGTAGTGACCGACCATCAGTCACTAAAGTGGCTGCAGAAACTCGAATCTCCAACCGGACGGTTAGGACGCTGGGCATTCGAGCTGCAGCAATATCAATTCGAGATACGGTACCGGAAGGGAGCATTGAATCGCGTAGCCGACGCACTCTCGCGACAGACGCATGTAGGGAGCACGACGCGACCAAAATGCCCATGGTACGAAACCCTGTGGCAGAAAGTCCGGGAACGACCGCACGAAACACCCGATGTACGAATCGAGAACGGGCGCCTGTACAAACACGTGTTACATAAACTTGACTTTAAAGACGCGCCGGCCGCCCAACAGTGGAAGGAATGCGTACCGTCCGACAACCGTCCGAATATCATGAAAAGATACCACGACGAGCCGACCGCGGGACATCTCGGCATCGCGAAAACGATCGCCCGCATCGCGCCGTATTTCTACTGGCCCGGTATGTTTCGCGATATCGCGCGATATATTCATAAGTGCCCGGAGTGCTTGGGGCATAAAGTCGAACAAGCCAAACCGCCCGGGACACTCCACAGTACCGAGATTACGCGCCCCGGCCAGCAAATCGCGATCGATCTCCTAGGACCGCTACCCCGATCCTCTAAGGGACACATTTGGCTGCTTAATATGCAAGACCGCTTTACGAAGTGGGTCGAGCTCCGGGCATTACGCCGCGCGACCGCGGACGTAATTAAGCAGCATCTCCGCGAAGCCATTATTTTACGACACGGGTGTCCGGAAGAGATCTTATCCGATAACGGCACGCAATTCAAAGCCGAAAAAGTTACCGCGATGTTGCGCGAGCTAGGGATCCGGCATAAATTCACGCCCGCCTACGCCCCGCAGTGTAACCCAGTCGAACGCGCTAACCGAACTGTCAAAACAATGATTTCGCAATACGTAAAGAAAAAGCACCGAGCCTGGGACGAGTACCTCCCCAAAATTCAATTCGCGTTCAATACCGCGACCAGCGAAGCGACCGGCTATACGCCTGCGTTCCTCGAGCACGGTCGCGAACTCCGTCGGCCCGAAGAGCCGCCCGGCGAAAATATCGCACCATCCGCGCGTAAGAAACAACTCGACGAGGCCTTCGAATTAGCGCGCATTCATCTTGCCCGGGCATTTCAACGGCAGGAACACCACTACAACCTGCGACGACGAGAGTGGAGACCCGTCATCGGAGACATCGTATGGAAACGCGATCACCCCCTCTCGAACAAAGCCGCTGCCTTCAACGCCAAGCTCGCGCCAAAATTTATCGGCCCGCTCGAGATCCGCCGAATTATCTCGCCGGTGATCGTCGATCTCCGGAGCGAACGCGGAAAATGGTATCGTCACGTTCACGTGAAAGATCTAAAAATCGAAACGGCCGAACCGCTAACCGACGACCGCCTGACGTAAACATCGCGATCTGTTAACAAAAACACGCAAAGTTGGCAAAACTAGAGGAGATCGCACGCCGGGACCGACATTCGATCACGAACCCGCGATGGAGCGAGATATTCTACGCGAGATCAACGAGATCCTGAACGAGGGCTACGACCCGGCGGAACCGGCCATCAGTCCGACCTGGGTGACGGCATTTCGGGGATCCACCTCCCAACCGGACTCCGCCGAACCAACGTCGACGACCACCAGCGACCGCCGACCAAGCCGGACCACCGTTCCGAGAGTCGGAACAATATTCCAGCGTTCTGACGCACAGAACGCCCAGAAGCGAGCTTGGCTTCTAACACCGCCGCCGCCGCCTCCGCCGCCGCCAAAACGAGTGGTCAGCACGCCTGCCCCACCCCGTCCGACACTGAAGCCGCTACGGGTGATGGGGCCCATACCGCCGCCGCCGATTCCGGTCGAAGTGGAGCCGGGAGTCATTCTCGACATCCCGCACTTCGCCGTACACGTCGCCCGCCAATACAAACCGCGGCTGGGCAATCGCCGGTGGCACCTAAGGTTCGACGCCGCCGGCCGACTTAGATCCTGCAAAGAGAAATCGCAGCAGAGGAAGGCGTAAAAGATGCCTCAAATTCAGGCACCATTCTGCGAGGGGGGGTGATGTAACGGTGCACCTGGCGATGCACCGTTCCGGCCACAACAACGGCCGGCCGCCGGACACAACACCGTCCGGCGGGGACCCAGGGCGCGGTGCGCCCCAAACTTTATAACATTGTATACGCCGGCACAGTACGGCAACGCGTAGCCGTTCCGCGGCTAAGTCCATCCGCGGACTTAGCCAAGCGTCTCCGAGCGCCGCCGAACCGCGCCGTCGACGTCGAGGCCCGTCGTTTCCGAGCGCGCCGCATCCCGGGGCCTCGGCGCCACGCGTCGGAACACGTCACGCACCCCGCTGGGCCCCGGCAACCCTGCGCCGTCACTTTTTACATATAAAAAGTCGACGCCAGGACTCAGCGGGACCGTCCTGATCCGTTCGCTCTCGAGCGAACATCCGTCCTAGAAGCACGAACCACGGGGTGAAGCAAACTTCGTCTCGGCCAGGAGATCCTGGCGCTCAGAATCCTCTCCGTACAAACTCTAACCGAACGCACGACTAGCTCGTGGGGTGGAGCGAACTCCGCCTCCTTCGAGGACTCTCGATCCTAGATCGGCGGTACGGAAAGACTCGGACGAAATAAAGATCCTGTCGCACCGTCGTGATCCACGGGGTGGAGAGATCTCCGCCTCGGCCAAGGACTCTTGGCTAAACGACACCTGGCAAGGTGCATCTTGACCACGCGCATCGCGTCCACCGCGATCCACCAACGCATCGGTAAATTTCGACCACCAAACGAAATAAAGTGTATCGCGATCCATAGCACGACGGGCCCCGCCCGTCACGCGGCCCCGCACCCCGCATCCTGTCGGTCCGCCCGGCAGGATCGATCGCGAAACCGACGATCCGCGGCGTAACCGCGCCCACTATTCCGCGCCCGCGGCCCGCGTACCACCGGTCCTTCCGTCAAGACCGATCCCGAAATTAACGATACGCGCCGAACACCGCGCCCACGATTTCGCGCCACCCACCGCGCCTCACGTGGTGCATCCGCGACCATCCGCGAATGTCCGTATAGCGCACGCGTTATATCGATCCGCGATCGAAGGGCCGACGCGCCCACCGGCACATTATATCCGCACGCCGTACACACATTCATTTTTGTCATCTTCATTGTATATATCTATATATCGATCGGCGTCGCTTGACTAAGCGAGCGTCGTTGTTAAGGAATAAATTATCATTTGTTAATTAATCCAGTCTCGGTGCATTCTCGACCTTATTCTCTCGAATCCTGTGATCCGACGAGCGTCCCGGGCTCGCTGGCCCGTTATTCGAGGACCACGCGGACAGGTCGTTTCAGGCCTTTTCAAACTTTGCCCTCAAATCCTCCGGAGTCGTTCTCCCACTAGTTTTTCTGGAAGATCTGGATCTTTCACTACCGGCTGGTAGAATAGTTTTAACTTCGATGTCGGGATGATTGCTGCATTCCTCGGCCCATGAAGATATTACGATAGGAGATGCTGGAGAAGATCGTGGCGTAGTTGCTTTAGATCGATGTTCAAGAAAGGCATCATGCACGGAAGTGTGGTGGCGGTCTCCGCATTCGGAGCAGAATCTAGTAGACGGGCATGCGGCAACGTCATGTTCTCCAAAACAGTTAATGCAAAGTCCAGATTTCTGGACCAACTGCATCCTAGCCTGTGGTCCCATTTTAGCTAGAGCCCCGCATGCCAGGATATAATGAGCTCCTAAGCAAAGTGAGCACTTGCTCGGCTTCTTTCCGGAAATCTGCGAGAGATTTCCAGATCGCAGTGTTTGCGAGGCGTGCAGCTCTTGAACGCCCGCCGAAGTTTTTGTAGTGGTTAAACTTCCTGAGGTCTGCTGCATTTCCTCAAATTTTTCCTGCAGGAAATTTAGTACTTCTTCTAGGTTTGGTGGCCTCTGGCAGTTAGCGCGTGCAGATCTCCAGCTTTGGAATAGGCTGGGATTCATTTTTGAAATAACAGCATGAATGAAAAAATCATTTTTTTCAAAGTCTCGCTCGAGACGCCTCAAGAAATTCCGAGTTTCCTTCACCTCGCGTAGCAGTCCGCGTAACTGAGTCTCGGATCCGGATCGCACAACCGAAAGGTTCAAAAAGCTTGTTATAGTGCTTCTAACTTGAGTCTGCAGATTTCCGAAATAATCATTCAATTTTGTCCAGACGCTCTGGAGATTGCCGCCGATGGCTAGGGTATTATCGAATATTTTGAGCGCTTCTCCTAAAAGGCTATCGTCCAGGAGCTCTATCTTCTGTGGTTCGGACAAGCTCTCGTCCTCTAGGATGGTGGTTCGGAACTTGGTTCTGAAGGCATCCCAATCTCGGAATCGCCCCGAGAATTTTATCGTTGGTTTGGATTGTGAGCGCGCGACGGAAGGTATCGCGACATCCTCAGTCTTTTCCTTGCGTAGCTTCATAAGTAATTCCGTTAGACCAGAGCGTTGCTGGATATAATCCTCTTCAGCCAGATTGAAGATGTCCAGGGTATAATAGTCTCGTTTTGAGATTTCCTCCCAATGCTGGGCAATTAGTTCTTGATGATTTCCTTAGAATTGCTGCCAGCTCTGATCTAATAACGAGATCCGCGTCTCGATCATTGTTTCATTGTAGCAATCGTCACCAGCGTGGTGCAGCTTCGTTAGAGCCCGACGAATTCGATCACGAAGATCCATTTGACCTCGATTTATCATGTCACAGGTAGAAGTCATTTTTCAGAGTCAGAATACACTGATCACTACTTTCAGTACACACACGATTTAACTTTAGCGCGATTTAATTTGTGCGCACACGCGGTACTGCGACTCGCTAGCACGTATTATAATTTCCGTAAAGCAAGGATACTGCGATCCGGCTCGAAGGACCAAAATGTTCGCGAATGCGCGCAAACACTGGGGAAAAATAACTGGTAAATTATTCTTTTAAACAGTGGACTGTAATTATAAGTTTATTTACAACAGGGATAAACTACTGCGAGTTTATCCTTAGCAATCAATAGTTAAAACCTCTGCGGGCTTAACCGGGATAGTTAAATACGCGATGCTGCGATGCGCTTTCGATGAGTGCTAGCGGTAGACTGTCGGAATTGGCTGCGTTATGATGCTAGCATGATTAACGCCTTTGTTCTTAGACAAAGAAGGACCTTGTACTTAGGTCCCTTCGACGGGATATTCCCGTTGCTGGGCGCGATATAATATGTATTAGGATAAAAGATTGATTACTGCATGAGCTGTCCCGGATGCGCAGTGATAATAATCCGGCAGAACAAGGCGATACTGAGCTGACTCAGTATTCTAATCTTTTTCCCCTTATAACAAAGGTACTCAATTACCTGGAACAGTTTTCATTTAACAAAAAGCGTTATTTGTAATACTTAATCTTGAACAGGCATTTTTAACGTCTTCTCGACGTTTTTTTTTCTTCCTCTCTTCGCAACAGTCGTACCTCTGCCGTACCTGTACGGCTTGAGAGAGAGACCCCGTCCACCGTTGTACGGGGCCAGATGTACGCCGGATCCACCGGCTGCTGCGCGCGCAGCTCTTCTCTCGTTTACAGCTCTCGCTATACTTGCAGCTCCACCGACAAGCGATCCGACTGCGCCGAGAATCGGAATAATCGGCAGCATGCCGCCGCGCTTTGCTGTTGGAAGCATGCGTTTTTTGCGAATCGTACTTCTCCGCCTCTTCGTAATCGTTCTGTTTCTCACAGTTCTCAACCTCTTCTTCGTAGTCGTAGCAGACATACCCATGCCGATTTTCGTTTTAGCTTTCATCGCAGCTCACACGGCTGCTGCGGCGGCTCTCTCGCGTAAGCCTGAATCTCTCGCTATAACGCGTTTTCCCGCTCTCTTGGCGAGTTCTCTGTCCGCTGCGTGTCTGTCCGTGAGATCGTTGCTTCGCGCGTACGCCAAGTCGTGCTTGCGACACGTTTCGTCCAACAGATTGATGCCTCGATCACCTCTCGCTATGCGTTCCTTCAATCGAGTTCTCGGGCCGCAAAATTGATAACCGGGGATGTGCAGTTCGAAGGGAAGGGCGTTTATCGCGCGATTCAACAGACCCTTGCCGCAGCACTTTATTTCCGACGAATCGGTAGACGACGTTGACACTCGCCGCACTCTCGGATTAACAAAGCAGGTCCGTCGATGTGCGTTTCTTGCCAGGGTTGACTATAATGCTCGAGGCACCTGCGGTAGGTTTGAACCTCTGGATTTTCCGTCAAGTGCGCGGGAAGTTTGTCCCACACGTGATGAACGTAATCACCGCAAACGTGCAGTAAAACGTCCTTTGGTATGATGCTCAACTGTTCCGCGGTTAAGTTCAACACGTCAAGAGGATGTTACAGCGCAAGATACATATCGATTAATGAGCTATTCGCGGATTTGCGCGACTATAAATAGGCGCGCGAGCGGTTGTCTCCGTACAGCGGGGACAAGATGCGATTCGTGCGACAACCGCAGACGATACGCGTCGCGAATTGTGACGATAGATTACGATTAATGGATAGTCTCAAGGGAGAAAATACGCAGGCACGGCGAGATGCTGCCAAACACCGTGCGCGCGATCGTGTGCGGTCCATCGAACTGCGGCAAAACGAACGTTCTGATCAGTCTGTTGGAAAGTCCGCACGGTTTGCGTTTCGAGAACGTGTACGTGTACTCGAAGTCGCTGCAGCAGCCCAAGTATCAGTACTTGGAACGTTTGTTGACACCGATCGACGAGATAGGTTATTTCACGTTTTGCAACAACAGCGACGTCATTCCACCGAGTGAGGCGCTTCCGCATTCGATTTTCATCTTCGACAATATCGCGTGCGACAAGCAAGACGCCGTGAGGGGGGAGTACTTCGCGATGGGTCGTCACTCGAACGTAGACTGCTTTTATCTGTGCCAGTCGTACGCAAGGATACCCAAGCATCTGATACGCGATAACGCGAATCTGCTGATTTTGTTGAAACAGGATGGAACAAATCTGAAACACGTGTACAACGATCACGTCAACACCGACATTTCGTACGACGAGTTCAGCGTGTTGTGTCACGAATGCTGGCAACGCGATCACGGTTTCGCGGTGATCGACAAGGATAGTCCGCTCGACAACGGGCGATACAGGCGAGGATTCGACGTGTTCGCGGTACCGTCGAGTTGATTTAACAGGTTGTCGAAATCGCGCGACAACCAGTCGCTGAAGACGCTTTGTCGAGAACAGACCGCAGAAATACAATCGATTGATCGATATGACGGGGAAAGATGACAACCGCGACGTGCGCGAACGTGAAAAGATTACGCGGGAGATCGAGAAGACGAGCGAGGTGAATCGCAGAAAGCATCGAGCCATAAAGACCGACACGATCGACGCCGACATCGCGTCGGAAAAGCGCCTCAAGCCCATCGTCGAACCTTTAAAACGGATGGTTGAAACCGTCGAGGAATCCGGTATCGCGGTACCGAAGATGGAGTCAAAATCGGAGCGTTTGACGCCGAAACTGGAGCGACGATTGTGGTCGACATCAAAACCTGAACGGCGTTTAAACGTCACGTTTGACGATTCGTTGTCATCGGCAACGTTGGGTGATACGATTGTAGCTAATCCGTCATTTGGTGATACGACCGTCGATTCATACGTTACGACCGAAAACGCCGAACCTCCGTCGACGCCACGGCCCCGGACATCAACGCCGCGGTCCGGCATATCGACGCCGCGACCTGGCGTATCGACACCGCGACCCAGCGTATCGCTGGCAACGATGTACCTTGAAGCGGCGAGCGGTGACAGAAGAATAAATATCGACGACGTTTTCGGTATATACTTTGACACAAACAAAGTAATGCTCGGAAACAAACACGTTGAATTCGACCATAAGAACGACGATATAATCATCGCTGGTAAGAGATATCCTGGAACGGAAGGTCTGTATGAGTTGATTTTCAAGAAGGTACCCGACGTAACTGCTTACACCGAGGCGGATAAACGTCACTACAAAAGCATACTCGAATCGACGAACGCGCATAAAAAAATTTCAGCGACGACGGTCGCGTCATGGGTAACAGAGGCTCAAAGTATTTGAAGGTGATCGCACCGCTGATGTCGGGCGATTCGGCCAAGAAATCGAGAAGAAAAAGTTCCGGTAAAGGATTACCTCACCTCATGACGTTGAATGATCACGCGATCGACTACGTGCACTGGGACGATCCCAACGAGCTCGTGGATCGTCTTAGATTGCTGGATGCTTCGCGTCGAGCCGGTCACAACGCTCACGACAATGAAATTCTGTCAATTATCGAGGAACTGCGTGAGGCTAGTTTGATTATAAATTAATCGACTGAAGGAATCAAGCGACAGAATCGGCGTGCTGCGGGACGTGATTGATCATGTCTAAATCACGCAAGTCTAACGACACGGGTCCTGAGAGGAGGCGACTTGTCGACGAGTTACACGCCCCGGCGAGAAGAAACTTTCCGCGAAGACGCGTCGTGGTCAAGGGATACGACGATTTGTGGCAGGCTGATATCGTCGAGATGCAACCGTACGCGCGTTTCAACCGAGGTTACCGTTACATTCTCACCGTCATCGACGTACTCGGCAAGTATGCGTGGGCAATACCGCTGAAGAATAAAGGCGGCAGCGAAACGGCTGACGCTTTAGCGGAGTTGATGCGAAAGAGCGGGCGATGTCCGAAAAATTTACAAACCGATATGGGAAAAGAGTTTTACAACACCGACGTACAACGGCTCTTCACGAAACGCGGTGTCAATCATTACTCAACGTACTCGGTGTTAAAGGCGTCAGTAGTTGAGCGATTCAATCGCACACTCAAAAACATTATGTGGAAGATGTTTACGCTCAACGGCAATTACGAGTGGTGCGACGCGCTACCGCGTCTCGTAGACGAGTATAATAGGCGCAAGCATCGAACGATCGGCATGCGGCCCATCGACGTGACACCTGAGATCGCCAAGAAACTTCTTGACACCGTGTACAGCGCGATAAAGATAGCCGCTCCGGCCAAATTCAGGGTCGGTGATAAAGTACGCGTGAGCAAGTTTAAAATGATTTTCGAAAAGGGATACACTCCAAATTGGACCACCGAGGTTTTCACGATCGTCAAGGTGCAGCAAACCAATCCAGCAACCTATCTGCTCGAGGATTATCGCGGTGAGGCGATAGCCGGAGCGTTCTACGAGCATGAGTTGCACCGCGCGACACATCCGGACGTATATCTGGTGGAGAAGGTTCTGCGTAAGAAGGGTGACAAGGTCTACGTGAAATGGTTGGGATTTGATGGATCACACAATTCATGGATCGACAAAAACAGCATCGTTTAATAAAGTTTTTTTATTTTTTACACATGTATATGCGATTCAATGTATTTAAAAATAAAAACTATATACTGCATAGATGTATATCCTTATTATTTTACACATTTATATGCGATTCGATGTATTTAAAATAATAAAATATAAAACTGCATACTACATACTGCATACTACATACTGCATACTACATACTGCATACTGCGTACATGTGTACTGCGTACATGTGTACTGCATACTGCGTACATGTGTACTGCATACTGCGTACATGTGTACTGTATACTACATACATGTGTACTGTATACATTAACGCAATCTATAATACATTAACGCAATCTATAATACATTTGATACATCTGTAATACATATATAATTATAGAGGTATGCGATAATGACCCCATGGTAAGGTGTTGGTCGAGTCTGGCACGAGATATCGCTTGTCATCATACGGACTCAAAGCGATCTTTGTCTCGGATATGGTGTACACTTGATGCAATTTCGATCTTACGCACGATTGGTCGCGAGTCATAGCAATCTCATTCTCGAGACACTTGACATAATCGTCAAACGTTATAGTTCGCGCCACGACTCCACTCTTTACACCTTTTGCTTTTTTAGTGTCACTTTTACCGTCCACCTTGATCGCATACATTTTCGCTCTGAGTCCTACAAATTCTGTAACAATCGCACCGGTGCACTCATCCTTCATTAAACCTGGTATTTTTTTGTTCGCGAGAGGCATACCGTACGCGTTATCAGGTGGATAGTCGCTCGTGTCGAACCGAGCGATATCACGCTTCATCATCTCGTATACATCGTCACACTGGACGCTGTACACGAGACTATCCGTGTCGGTATACATGACGCTACATTTGTCTCCAAAAGTTGGTAACATGTACTCGTGATGAAACTCGTACAAACACACCTTAGATATGTCGAGTATGGACATACCAACGTATATCGGCTTAGCGAATTTTACCTCGAGTTTACGCAATTCCACAGCCACCAAATTTTCCGCGAATACACTTCTACTGTGAAAATTAGGTTTGGCGATCATCGCTTCCACACCGTACCGACCGTCCCACTGCGAGAGCAATCGAACGTCGACGCGATTTCGTACGTTCTCCATCGTTTTACCAAACACCGCATTGTTCATAAGTTTAAACAAATTTTTCTCGAAATCATTGGTCGCGCGAGTTCGATGTCGCGTGTTGAGCTCGATGTAATCGCGCAACCATGCTGACTGAGTGAATCGCAGCGCGCGGTAAACCTTGATGACGCGAAGACCATGACGCGTGCACAGCTGCAGATTGCGATAGTGTATGATGTATCGCTTCTTATCGTACAGCGTAGCCAAAAGTTTTTTATCATGTTTTACCCCCGGTGGTTTCTCTCGTGTGGGACAGAACGGCAGATCGGAGTGCATGTCGTGCACGCTTGCAGGATACTCGAGATCCACCTCAAGGATATAACCCGTGGGCGAGTCCACGGCGATCGCGTCTACGTCGAGGTTCGCGAGTTCTTGGTCGTTGACCCATTCAAAATCCGCGTACGGTAACGGCTGACACATAGCCCAACCGTACAAGTTGTTTACATCGTAATACACGATGTACGACGAAGGTTTCAACGAGTCGTACCCCGACCGCATGTATCTGTTATTAGCTCGCGCGTATCTGTTGGAGCATTGACTGAGACCGCCGCGTATACCGCGTTCGACGAACATCACCATATCGATGTCAGTTAATAGTTCAAAATTAATACGCGTATGCTTGAGCATCGCGTCCCACGTGAAACCGGGCAAGGTGTAATAGTGCGCGGGATCGAGTCCGTAACTTTCGACGCATCTATCGCGAAAATTTTCAAATACGTCAGCCAATAACAATACATCGGTTTTGAGGTACAGATCGCTGTACTCGCCTAAAGTTCGAATAGAGAATTGCTGCCATACGGTCTCGGCGTGCGCGTAATCTGTCTCACTCACCGTGTCACCGGTCAGCGAGCTGAAGAACGATTCGCGCGACGGTAGGCTCGACTCATTTAATCTTTCAACGCTGTCGACGTACTCGTACGGAAATATACCTTTTCGTGTCAAGAGATTGAAATTTTCCTCTGAAAGTTTTGCAAATTCACCGCGCAAGATTCGCATTTTATCTTTAATGAGTAAAGACGATAATTTGTCAAGGCTAGCGTTCAAAAATTTGTACGAATCTATAAAGCGCAATTTTATCGCAGTTCGCAAGTCCTGTCCCTTAGCTGTATCGTTTACATGTTTTGTAAAAGAAATGTATTTTTCCTTCGTTATCGGCAACAAATCGACTTTACCCTCATACGCCGTGGTGATTTCCTTTATGACAAAGTGTGCGTCGTAGCCTGACAAATTATGAAACACGACGGGGATGTAACGCGTGTCGCGGTATTGCAAGTTACATTTAGAGTGCGCGGGACCTCTATACCGACCGGTCATATGGCAATGATCGCGCACACGCTTCTCGTCCACCGCAAACGGACTTTCACACACGTGGCATACTGTCGCGTTCTCATGCTCCTCGCGCTGCATATTCGACAAAGTCTCCATCGGGATGGTTTTCAATATTATAATTTTTACGCGATGAGCCAGTTTCACTAACTGCTCAACGAACCACTCGATGCAATCGAGTCCGCGATGATATTCATATCTTGACAGCGACTCGTCGAACGAGCATCGCACGTAGTATCCCACGCTGAATACTTCATGACGTTGGTAGTTAAACGTCGTTTGCTCCGGCGACGATGGTGGATCGATCTTTCGCAACACGCACTCCAGATCGGCGTATACGATGAATGGTACGCGTTCCTTGTTGTAATGATTGGAAAAGCTGAGCCATTTGTCATCCTCGCTAGGTAGTCGTATAGCGCAGTTGTTTAAAGTTCCACAATCCACGATATGAATCTTAAATTTCTCGCTCGAATTAAAGTAATGAAGACACCTAAAATAAAATATTTTTTAATATATTAAAAAAAAAATCAAATGAAATATTCAAAATTATACGTACCGATCACAAATATATTTACGATGCTCGCATCCGCTTAATTGTGAGCTGATGAGACGTGACAGATCACTGATACATGCAAAGTGTCCTACTTCCTGTTTATCGTTGTCGTCGTCGCGTTGTACGTACAATAAATTTACATGTTTCTCTTTCTTCTCGTTAGTGAGGTGTACAGGTAGAACGTTAATTTCTTTTCCACATCTCTCAGTGGCGTACACATTGATCGAGATATCGTTTAATCGTTCGAGTCTCGCAACGTCTTTAAGAGTCGCGGGAAACTGTACACCCTCGACGTTCAACACCGTTGTGTAATGCGGGTACGACGATTCCCGATTCACGTTCTGCTTCGCGGGATACAGAGCCGCCACTACCGACCACGCGAGACACTTATCGTCCATCGACTTTACACATATCACTGCTTTTTTAGCGGCTAACTTCCGTGGCAATGTAACGTAGCATCCCACGCGCATCGGATTGTACTTATTTACGTTGATTATCAAATTCAAAATTCGCGACAACGCCCATCCGCTGTCACGCTCCTGAAACTCCTCGAGAGAAGCCAGCGTGGGTTCGACAACGTGTAGCCGGTACCACTCGCGCACATCCGTTTCTTGAAAAATCTCACAGTTTTTCGTGGTTATACTTTTGTTGGCGCGTTTATCCCCAGCCGTAAACTCACCGTTGAACGCAGTATTCACTTTTACACAATTGTTTTTAAGCACGATGTCTCGTATGCGCTCGTATACCACGTTACCGGCATCCTCCAGGAATCGCAGCGGCTCGATATAGTTTGTGTTTATCACCACACCCGTTGCGATACGACTTTTGAACGCGGTCTCGATCTCACGCCAATCGAGTTCATTAGTCGTTTTGTCACCATCACCGTCGGCAGCACTAGTGCTCGCGTACTCACCACCCTGGTGCACGTAACGTTCGTATAAATGTTTCTTGGCACCCAGGAGTCGCGCGATACTCGCCACCGTGGATTGCGCGCACCCGACGGATACGCGCGCTCGCTTAGCGCGGCTACGTTCCTCGAGCTGATTTACTAGCTCGTCACATCTTTCAGCCCAAGTGAAAAATTCTACCAAGGTAGTCACGGTGTTAGCCTGCAGCAGGAGTTGACGCTCTTCTTCTTCGAGGAAACTTCGATCCATTTTTATGTTTATCATACGTCTCGCGCACTCAAAAGTTGAAAGACAACAACAGTAGCAATAAGTACGACAAAGACAACGATATTAACGATAAATACGGCATTAACAATAAATACAACAAAACAACAACATTAGCGATAAGTACAACAAAAAACAACGACATAAGCAAGGCAACATTAGCAATAAATACAAAAAAAAAAAAACCTACATTAGCAATTAACGCAAATGTAGAATCGAAGTACATTGTTCGTTCACGCAGTTGTGCACACCGGGCACATATCACACGAGATTATAACAAACGTTGCAGCTTTGCAATTCGAGCACCACGTACCGTAGAGACTGTCATAAGATCCTACAACGTGTTTGCGAATCTTGGAGATGGGGTCATATAAATCGTATTGCATCGATATCAAACAAGAAGCGCACACGTTGTATCCTCGCTCGTCACCGTAATAAAAATATATAGCGCAAAATTTCGTACGCGGAGTAATCGCGCTTAAATTCTGCAAATTGATCGTTTTCCGCGTAGTATTTTCAACCATTTCATCATCGTCGGTGTTGCAAGCACTATCCTCCGACAAGGGATGAATCTCGATTTCTTCATCAACTTCGATTTCATCATCAACTTCTATTTCTTCATCAACTTCGATTTCTTCGTTGTTCATTTCATACATAGTCGTCGATCGCTCAATCACTAATGAGATTCACGCATTGTGACAAAAGAGGTATAACGAATGCATTATATCCTACCCCTACTACCAATTAATCATGTGATTTCATTTCTTACCCTCTCTCAAATTATATTGAGTCATTTGCTAATATTAAAAAACCGTTAGTAAAAACCGTTAGCTTATCTCTTTCAGATAAAAATTCGGTTACCCTCGTCTAAAATTATTTTAAAAAACTTTTACTTCTCGGAATTTAAAACGTTGACTTATTTCTTTCCGACAAAAGAAATGTACACCCATCGAATAGCAACTACCCTCTGTTTTGCAGAGTCTTTGCGTTTAGCCGCACAGCCTTTGATCTCTGCATAGTCTATTTTATAAATGAGGGTTGAAGCGAGTGCACATATGTTTACGAGGGCAAAGTGAGTGAGAACGAGAATGATAATTTTTATCTCTATAAACATGAAAACAATTTGGCTCAAGATGAATCCTTCAACCGTCGAGCAGTCAGTTCCTTGCAACCACTCATCAGTAATTGATCGTCATCGTTTGTCACCAAAAATTGTAAGTATATATTCTTATATATTCTTAAATATTTTTAAAACCATTTTAATACATAAAAATTTATAATTTTATACTTTTTTAAATTTTTTAATTTATTTTTTCAGATGATTTCCAACATCGACGTAAGACAGCTGTCCACTTGGCCGATTGAGGTACGCGTGGTACGCGTACAATCACCTACAATGTTTTGGGTGAAATTAATCAACGATGAAGCAGCTCATAAGGAAATGCTGGAACGAATGGCCTTACGCATGAGATTTGCAGCATCTCAACTGATACTGTCACCGAATGAAATAATAATAGGAACTCTCGTTGCCATTCGCGAAGGTTCAAAATGGCAAAGAGGGATCATCGAGTACGTCGGTGCTACTTCGATTACTGTAAATCTTCGCGACTGGGCTCGCACAACTGAAAGAATGCCGCATGAATGTTTACGACTAGAGAGCCAATTCCATGAAATGAGGTGGCAAGCAATACCATGTGTTTTAAATGGAATCTTGCCTCTGCGAGCTCAGGTATGGACGGAGCAGGAGGTTGTGCACGCAAAAATCATCATGGAAAAAACGCAGGGATGGATCATTATCAATGATGTTCTCAGTGACAATGCTGCACTTGTTTCATATCTCAGAGGCGGGCAAACGGAAAACGTGCCTATGATAGATGTATCTACATTATTTATACAAATAGGTATTGCAAAAAAAATTTAAATGGGATAAAACGCCGACTGAATCAGTTGCATCGCAAACACAGTGAAAAAACAATATCGTTATGTGCGGTGTGTAAAAAGGGTGTTAAAAAGGACCTTAGGTTCGTTCATATGTATATCCGCTTCTAATCATGAGCGCATTTACGAACACACTTATGGAAGCGGGGTGGGAATAGAAACGCAGCACATATTTTTCTCACTGTTCACTTGTCAGTCGGAGAGTGTAGACTGCAGTTTTTGCTTTTTATTGTTTTGCTTTTTTGTTTTGCTTTTTATTGTTTTGTGCTCTTGTTGTTTTTTTTTTTTGTGCTCCTATTTTTTCCAAAGCTCCTGTTATTTTTTTCCAATTTACCATCATGAGTTGTCGAGATTACTTAATCCGTGTATGTTCGAGAGCTGAGTGTAAAATGCATCACGAAATCCGGCGGTGCACAAAGGCATCGTGCTTAGCCGGTCGGTCATGCAAATTCGTCCACCTCACGCAAGATGAGGTGGACGATATTAACAACCTTGTGCGACCAATGACGATGAGGATATACCACGAATTAAAACGCATCGCATTTTTATTACGAGAAACGTACCCGAAGGAAGCACAACCGCATACATGTACAAAATTATTAATCGGAGAATGCATATGGGACTGCATCTCATGCAAAAATAACAAATTTCAAAGTAAGTTTTTTCTATTTTAAAAAATATTTTTTTATTTTTTTAAAAAACTATTTTTATAAATTTTTTTTTTATAATTTTTTAATTTTATAATTTTTATTTACAGAAGATCAAATGCCTAGATGCAATTTTTGCATGGTGCCGCATATTACGGCAATACAAGGTCTTGTGTGTGAGCACACATATTGCACACTGTGCATCAATGAACTGCCGTTCTATTTATTCGGCCCTATACCGGCATATCGTTGCATAGTGTGCAAAGAGTTTAAACTAAGAAGAAATTTATGTAAGTACATATTTTTATTGTTTTTTATTTTTACATATCTTTTTAATAAAACATTTTTTGTTTCAGATCACAATTAAAAAAAAAAAATGTCAATTAGTTGTAAGTTTTAGTTGTAAGTTTTAGTTGTAAGTTTTCATTGTACGTTTTTTAGTTTTTAGTTTTTTTTAATTTTATAAACATTTTTTAGTTTTAACTTCTTTTTGTTTTTAATTATATATGTAATTTTTTTGATATTTTATATGTAAAATTTTTTTAGTTTGTAAGTTTTAGTTATTTTTATATGTTTTTAATTTGATATGTTAAGAAAAAATAATTTTAGTTTTATGAAAAAAAAATAAATTTTATATTTTTAAAATTATAAGTTTAGTTTTTTTAATTATATGTACCTAAAAGAAAAAAATAATTTTATTTTTCAAAAATAAATTTTAATTTTTTATTAATTAAAAAAATGCATTTATTCTTTTAAAAACATCAAAATCTAATTATCGCAAAAATATTAAACTTATATACTAAAACGTGGTGGATACATTAACTTATATACTAAAAACGCAAATGTTATCTTATACTATGTCATATTATAATTATCTTAAATTATAAAACGCAATATACTACAATAGCGTAAAATCAAAAAAGCAGTGAAAAACATAAAAACGTGAAAAACATCAAAAACGTGAAAAACAACAAAAACGTGAAAAACATCAAAAAGCAATAAACATAACTGTCAAAAAAACATTAGCCTTAATCTTAGAGTAACTGTTCATATTCGTCTACGCACCGACATACCGGACACACCACTATTAAAACGTCATCGTTTTGGAAAGGTCCCTTACATTTTAATGCACAGGTGCTGCAAAATATGTGCCCACAATTTGCTGCACCAAATGTGTCCCTCACTATTGTCTCGCAGCACACCACACAATCTAACACGTCTTGGTGCCCGATATGCCGGCGCTGACAATTTTCACGCGAACATTGACCATTCTTATAGTCTCCACAAATGTTCGTATTTTGTAGAGTACGCCCAATCTCATATCTTAACTGATCCGTCATCACGCCAGTGGTTTCGTAACGAGCTTGTGCTACGCTCGTTACATGGAGATATCTGCACTTCGCGATTGTACACTTGGTATTTTGGTATTTAAAACAATACCTATAATTATGTACAAACTTGCAGATTGGATTATTACAACATCCTTTTTTGAAATTGACACACATCTGCTGCTTTGCTAAAAATAAAAAATTAAAAAAATAATATACAATACATTTATAAATACTATTAAAGTACTTACGTTGTTGTCCAAAATAAGACATTTTTTCTTTTTAATTTCTGCTTTTTTCCTTACAAAATTCTACTTTCTTTCTCACAAATTTCTACTTCCTTCCTCAAAAAACTTCTTCCTAACTGAAATACTCGTACGAGACTGAAGCATGGTCATGCAATATAAAGGATCCAGTGACGAAAAAAGACGCAAAAGATTTTCATCACATAGGCATGTGTATCTAGCGATAACATCTTGAAACGATTTCTAACGGGTGTGAGTGAGAGCGTGAAAGAGTGAGAGCGTGAACGACACTTAAACGCAATACCGAATGGCAAGAATGAATACGAGAAAAAAAAGATTTTTTAACGCACAGGCATGTAGAACATTATGCATCTTGAAACGAATCTTGAAACGAATCTTGAAAGAACATGAGATTTTTTTTTTTTACCACAGGTATAAAAAGAATCGCATCTAGCGAAACCCATGCATGCTACACATCTTGAAGTGATTGCTAACAAGGGATGTGAGTGAGAGCGCGATAGAGTGTGAGTGAGAGCGATAATTGAACAAGAGACTAAGTGAAAAGAAATGCAAACAATACAAGGTGTTTCAAAAAATTTTACTAAAAAGTTTTCCATTTTTATCATTTTTTATTAATTATATTTTTAAATTATACATTTTCATGTTATTGCATTTATCGCAGCTTTTTTTTAACATTTTACTACTTATTTTTAAATTATATTATTCTATACCAGTTATTCTTTATACAATAGTTACATTTTATCTACAAAAATCCTAGCGATGTACAAATATTAAAAGTCAAGGAATGGTAAGAGCTAAATCCTAGCAGTGTACAATCTGAAAACTCAAGGAACAGCACGAGCTCTCATTAATTTTCTTCCCATACATTGCGAATGTTGGTGGATAAAATAAATCTTACAGAAACACTAAAGACTATTATCAGAATTAAAGACACAAAAGCACCCGGATTTTATATTTTTAATTCTCATACTAATCTTTAGTGTTTCTGTAAGATTTATTTTATCCACTAACATTAACATTTAAACTGTATGGAAAAAAATAATGAGAGCTCGTGCTGCTCCTAGAGCTCAGATTTTTTTACATATTTTTAGTCTCTAATACATGATTTGTATAAAATCTTATATACTACGCTAGAATACATACGCATGACAATATACATTAGCGATTTTACATAAATGAATGAATGAATGAATGATTAATATAACGATGGTGATACAGATGATCATGACAATGATGGCAATGATGACAATGATGATTATGATGATTATAGTGATGATGATTATGGTGATGATTATGATGAAGGCGCCGGTGACGTTGGCTTCACGCTTTTTGTAATTTGATGAAAGTGACGGCTTCACACCAAAAATAATTCTTCTGTAATAAAAAAAAATTTTTTTAATAATATTATACATAAATAACAAATTTTTTTTTTTATTTTGTTTTAATACTTACCAATTATAGATTCCATAATTCGTGGAGCTCCTTTATCTTTGTCCAAGGAATTATTTTCCGCATGAGCAGCAATTGATAAAAACGACATGAGCATAAAAAACATGAGCATAAAAAACAACATGAGCTATGATGACAAACGACGACGATGATGACAGTGACGATGACGACAAAAGCAGTGGTGACGACAAAGGCAGTGGTGATGACAAAGGTACTGGTGACATTTATGGATTGCATGACTGACACATATCTGAGTTTATAATAATTGCCAATGAATTATTACACTTATCGCAGTTGAAGACTTGTTCAATCAGAAGAACTTCATATGTTTCGGTGCGGTGACATCTCACCATTTTAAAGTCTTCATGCGCTAATAACTGTTCATCCATAAAGCATGGTATACAGTAAAATAGATAATCGTTAGTATAATAAAAAAAGATGCGGCAGTGCATTGTCTGATTGGTGATTTCGGTGGTGACTTCAGTTATTGCAACATCATCACCGATTTCACTAAACATCTGATCGAACATTTGTTGCATCTCCGTCATAAAATCTCCTTCAGACGCTGATTCTTCTTCATTTTCTTCCTCAGGATTTTCTCTATTTTCCTCTTCCACCTCACCCATATGATTTTGCACGAGCCCCTCCAAAACTTCATTAGCGTTATTGTCATCATTAGCGTTATTGTCATCATTAGCGTTATTGTCATCGTTGTCATCATTCAAAAAGTTAAAGAAGCGTAAAGGTCTGAAGTCGTCCTCACTAATATCTTCATCCAGTCCTTCCGAAATTCTTTCTTTTCCCATTTTTCAAAAATATTCTTTTTTTCACTGTCAATTGAAACTAAACTGTCCGAACGTTTAAATCGTACTGGCCTCTCGGCACAAAACTTCCTTGCAACGTCGCAACGTCGCAACATCTTCAAAAATTTTCTTATCGTTAAAATAAGAAGAGGAATAAACACTTGAGCCCTGAGCCTACACAGTTATGTATCTTCATAGTTTACAGTTTTGTTTAATATTATATTTCAAAGCGAGATACTCCGCAAAAGGATCACGCGAGTCGTAGTCAATGGTGACAAACGCGTGAATAAGAGCGAGCGAACAAATACTTATTTGAGGGTGAAAGAATGAGAGAGTTACACTTAAGGAATTTAAAGATAACGGAGGAGCAATAGAATGAGTGAGGTTGCATGCTTTCTAGATCACAGCGTGATCCGTTGCAACGGATCAACATGAATATTATTTAAAAAATCTATTTAAAAAAATCTATTTAAAAATCTATTTAAAAAATCTTTAGTTGGAGGATGATACTTGCACGCTTAACGAGTGCAAGCGAGAGGGAACGATGGGGCGCATGATACTTTGCTTTCAACGGGTGCGAGGGAAAGGGAACGCTGGGCGCGCGACACTTGTGCGTTCAACGGGTGCGAGCGAGAGGGAACGATGAGCGCGCCATACTTTGCGTTCAACGAGTGCGAGCGAGAGAAAACGCTGGGCGCGCGACACTTGTGCGTTCAACGGGTGCGAGTGAGAGGAGATTTTGTCTCGAAGCATTTAAAAAAGTAATACAATTTGGAAAAGAGGGGGGGATTAAATTAAAAGATTGATGAACACGCTCGCGCGTGTTCAGTAACGAAATTTCCTCCGATCGAGTCGCATCGTTATCGAGGGGACGCTGTGCGCGATACCTTGCGATCCGCCGCTTGCCGCCGCCGCGCTTATCATTTTTTAAAAATAATATTGCATTTCAGTGTTTCGATGTTGTGCATTTCAGTGTTTCGATGTTGTTATTATTTTCTAAACAATTCGTTCCTAGAATCGCCGACACAGGGGCGATTTATAAATACCCACCCCCTCCCCGCATGACGTCATTACCCCTTGCCCTAGGTCTCACGGACCCAGAACCGTTAACACCCCCTCTCCCCGCGTGACATCATCACCCCTCGCCCTAGGTCACATGGATACTCTAACACGTAGTGATCCAGAACCGCTCCATGCGTTCAACGAGTGCGAGCGAGAGGAGATGATGGGCGGCGTGAACGAGTGCGAGCGAGAGGGAACGATTAACACCCCCCTCCCCGCGTGACGTCATTACCCCTCGCCTAAGGTCACACGTATATACTAACACGAGGTGATCCAGAACCGCTCAAGATACACCTACTAAATTTAAATGGGATAAAACGCCGATTGAATCAGTTGCATCGCAAACACGGTGAAAAAACAATATCGTTATGTGCGGTGTGTAAAAAAGGGTGTTAAAAAAAGAACCTTAGGTTCGTTCATATGAATATCCGCTTCTAATCATGAGTGTATTTACGAACACACTTATGAAAGCAGGGATAGAAACGCAGCACGGAATTTTTTTCATTGTTCGCTCGTCAATCGGACGGTGAGGATCTCAGAAAAAAAATTATCAGTCATAAAAAAGTGATTATCTATCTGCTTTTGTTGTTATTTTGACTCTTGTTTGTATAATTGTTGTTTTTGTTGTATATTTGTCTGGTTTTTTTGTTGTATATTTGTCGGGTTTTTTTTCCATTTATTGAAAAATGAGTTGCCGTGATTTTTTAATTCGAGTGTGCCAACGAGAAAATTGCATTAAATACCACGAAATACGCCGATGTACAAAAAATAATTGTACTCAAGGCAGCTCTTGTAAATACGTACATTTACGCCAAGAAGAAGTGGATAATATTAATAACAATATAAGACCACACAGTAAGGAGGCATATGAAGAATTGAAGCGTATTGCATATCTCCTACGTGAAACATACCCGGAGGAACAAAAAAAAAAATCATGCACGCTCAATTTATTAGGCGAATGTTTATGGACCTGTATAGCATGTGGAACTGCAGATGCAGAACTGCCAACACGTAAGTATTTACTGTTGTACTAAGATTTTTACTCAATTAAAAAATTTTACTTAACAAAAATTTTACTTAACAAAAATTTTACTTAACAAATTTTTTTTTAAAGGAAACATGCCAACCTGCAATTATTGCGAAGTCAAACTAATCGAAGGGTTCAAGGCACTGGTATGCGGCCATGCATATTGTAAATATTGCATACCAGTTCTTCCATTCAGTGTTGACGGTCCTCTGCCATGTTACTATTGCAGTACTTGTAAAGCGTGGAAAGTAAAAATAAACCTATGTAAGTACATGTCAATATCTTAATAACCAATATCTTAATAACTAATATGATAATTTATTAATTTATACTTTTTTTCTTTTCCAGATAATGACTAAAAAAGGAACTGCCATTATGTTTATAATCTGTATCGTTTATAATCTGTATCGTTTAATTAGCCTTTGTCATATATAATTAGCTTGTGTCGTATATAATCAGCCTGTGTTGTATATAATTAGCTTTTTGTAATCATGCTATTGTTGTAATTTTAAAAAGATATAATCAAAAAAAATGTTACAAAATCATAGGATAACATCATTTTTTATAAATAATAGTTTGTACATCACTAGCTTTAATTTATTACAATTCTAATTTTGTAGAAAATAATGTACAATTTAAAAAATATATCATCAATAGTTTAAGCTCTTACGATTTTAATTTGTAGAAAATAATGTACAATTTTAAAATATATAATCAATAAAAATGTTAAAAGTGAAAAAAAAAAAAAATTTCGTTTTTATGCTCTCACACTCTTAAAATTGCGTTTATTAAAGTAATGAAATAATGAACAAATCAATGTAATTAAAAAAAAGGCAAATTTTATTTTTCAATTCAATGTAATTAAAAAAAAGACAAATTTTATTTTTTATCTTAAATGTCATGTTAATAATACTAGAACATTGTTTTACACTATATTAATCTTATATTAATCTTATATTAATATTACTACGTAAATAAAAATTATAAAATGAAAGAAAAAATATAAAAGCGATTATACAAAAATACAAAAAATACAAAAATATAAAAATACAAAAATACAAAAAATACAAAATACAAAAATACAAAAATACAAAAATACAAAAATACAAAAAAAATATAAAAAACTGTAAAACTACAAAAGCGGTTATACAATCAAAATACATCAAAAGCGGTTATACAATCAAAATACATCAAAAGCCATTATACAAAAAAAGCGATTATACAACAAAATACAACAAAAGCATTATTTGAAAAACGTGGTAAAAAAAAAAAATATAGTGTATAATGGTAATAATGACAGAAAAAAAATGGTAAAAAATTGTTAATATAAGAAATCGTATGATACTGTAGATTTACATGGGGCATTCGATTGTTAAAATATCTTCTGTTTGAATATAATCTGCACATTTTAAGGCACATGTGTAGCAATACACATGCTTACACCTTCCAGCACCAAATGTGTCTCTCGATACTTCCTGGCAGCAAATAATGCACTCCATTTTTTCAGTATGTGCAATATGTCGCCGATTACAATTTTCCCTTTGACATCTTCCAGATTTATAATCGCCGCATATATTTGTATTTTGAAGGGTTCGCCCCACCTCTGTCCTCATCCGATCGGACGCCTTCCCAGTTCGTTCGTATCGGGCTTGCTCAACACTTGTAATATGCAAGTATAAGCAAGTACTGTTGTGGCACGTCGTATTTTGATATGAAAAACAATACTTGTACGTATGTAGAAGATCACATTGGTTGGTGTTACAACGCCCTTTAATAAAATTTTCGCATAACTGACGTTTCTCTAAAATATAATAACACGTTATAATCATACCACAATATAAATTGTAATTTATAAGATATGTACCTTGTTTTCCAAAATAAGCCATTTTCACTAATAAGTATAATAATACTCTGTACAAAAACAGCAAAATTACAAAACAACAAAACTACAACAGCAAAACCACAACAGCAAAACTACAACAGCGAATAAGCCACACAAAATTTCTTCATAGAGATCCTTCTCTATACGATGTTAAGACAACGAATGACGCCGAAACAGTATGGTGTTCACTGCTCACGCAGTGGTTGAAGAAGGAGAAGCAAACTCGGTGGTCAAAATAAACGATAAGAAAGCGTGAGACACTGACGGAGAACGAATATATTTTTCTCGCATAAGCGTACATATGTAAAAAAAAAAAAAAAAAATTTTTTAGGTGAACCATAAAATACAAAAAAGTTTTTTTTACCACCAGGCATGAAAAGATTCGTATCTAGCGAAAGCATGCAGGTTGCACATTTTTTTTAAAGCATGCATGTTGCACATCTTGAAGCGATTGCTAACAGGGAGATGTGAGTGAGAGCGTGAAAGGGTGCGAGCGTGAACGTAAACGACACTTGACCATAAGAAACTAATGAGTGTGAGATAGAGCGAGAAAGAGTGTGAGATAGAGTGTGAGATAGAGTGTGAGAGAGCATAATAGATACTTGACCGCGAAACCGAATAGTAAGAAATACAAGGTGTTCAAAAAAAAAAAACGAAAATTTTTTTTTCCATTTTTTTACATTTTTGATTATATTTTTAAAATATACATTATTTTAAAATATACATTATTTTAAACATTATTTTAAACATTATTTTATACCGATTTTACATAAATGAATGATTAATATAACAATGATGACAATGATAACAATGATGACAATGATAACAATGATGATTATGGTGATGATGATTATGGTTGTTGTAACCCGACCCTGGCAACAGCAAGGCCGCGCACGCGAAGGCGCAGGCCGGGTTAACAACCAGCGTCGATCGGATCTTCCGATCGCGGAATCCGCTGACCGATCGACGCCTTGCACTTTTCGCATAGGCAATGACCGAACGCGGTCACTGTCCTATGCGCCCGAAATCCGCGGACTGTTGCTTTTCCGCCTTAGCAACAGTCGCGTATAAAACCCGCGGCCACCGAACGCCCGCGGGTCATTCTAATAATTACTTCAACGGGGTAACGCTGCCCGAAGCCTGAGAACACAAACAAAGGGAAATAAAGGACATCTACGTAAAACAGAAGTTTACAATTTATTTGGCCCTCGCGGATATACATAAGAACCGGGAGGACGGACCCCTTGCACCGTCCTGGTGCAACATGGTAATGATTATGATGATTATGATGAAGGCGCCGGTGACGTTGACTTCACGCTTTTTTGTAATTCGATGAAAGTGACGGCTTCACACCAAAAATAATTCTCGATGAAAGTGACGGCTTCACACCAAAAATAATTCTTCTGTAATAGAAAAAAATTTTTAATAATATTATACATAAATAACAAAATTTTTTTTTTTTTGTTTTTAATACTTACCAATTATAGATTCCATAATTCGTGGAGCTCCTTTATCTTTGTCCAAGGAATTATTTTCCGCATGAGCAGTTAATAAAAACAACATAAGCAAGGAATCATTACAACAATTGATAAAAAACGACATGAGCATAAAAACGACATGAGCATAAAAAAACAACATGAGCTATGATGGCAAACGACGACGATGACGACAGTGACGATGACGACAAAGGCACTGGTGACGACAAAGGCACTTGTGACATTTATGGATTGCATGACTGACACATATCTGAGTTTATAATAATTGCCAATGAATTTTTACACTTATCGCAGAAGATGGGTTGTTCAGCCAGAAGAACTTCATATGTTTCGGTGCGGTGACATCTCACCATTTTAAAGTCTTCATGCGCTAATAACTGTTCCTTCATAAAGCATGGTATACAGTAAAATAGATAATCGTTAGTATAATAAAAAAAGATGCGGCAGTGCATTGTCTGATTGGTGATTTCGGTGGTTAGGTTTGTTGCATCTCCGTCATAAAATCTCCTTCAGACGCTGATTCTTCTTCTTCATTTTCCCCCTCAGGATTTTCTCTATTTTCATGTTCCTCTTCCACCTCACCCATATGATTTTGCACGAGCCCCTCCAAAACTTCATTAGCGTTATTGTCATCATTAGCGTTATTGTCATCGTTGTCATCGTTGTCATCATTCACAAAGTTAAAAAAGCGTAAAGGTCTGAAGTCGTCCTCACTAATATCTTCATCTAGTCCTTCCGAAATTCTTTCTTTCCCCATTTTTCAAAAATATTCTTTTTTCACTGTCAATTGAAACTAAACTGTCCGAACGTTTGAATCGTACTGGCCTCTCGGCACAAAACTTCCTTGCAACGTCGCAACGTCGCAACATCTTCAAAAATTTTCTTATCGTTAAAATAAGAAAAGGAATAAACACTTGAGCCCTGAGCCTACACAGTTATGTATCCTCATAGTTTACAGTTTTGTTTAATATTATATTTCAAAGCGAGATACTCCGCAAAAGGATCACGCGAGTCGTAGTCAATGGTGACAAACGCGTGAATAAGAGCGAGCGAACAAAAACTTATTTGAGGGTGAACGAATGAGAGAGTTACACTTAAGGAATTTAGAGATAACGGAGGAGCGATAGAATGAGTGAGGTTGCCTGCTTTCTAGATCACAGCGTGATCCGTTGCAACGGATCAACATGAATATTATTTAAAAAATCTATTTAAAAAATCTATTTAAAAAATCTTTAGTTGGAGGATGATACTTGCACGCTTAACGAGTGCGAGCGAGAGGGAACGATGGGGCGCATGATACTTTGCTTTCAACGGGTGCGAGCGAGAGGGGACGCTGGGCGCGCGACACTTGTGCGTTCAACGGGTGCGAGCGAGAGGGAACGATGAGCGCGCCATACTTTGCGTTCAACGGGTGCGAGCGAGAGAGGACGCTGGGCGCGCGACACTTGTGCGTTCAACGGGTGCGAGCGAGAGGAGACGATGGGCGGCGCGAACGAGTGCGAGCGAGAGGGAACGATGGGCGCAATACCTTGCGATCCGCCGCTTGCCGCCGCCGTCGCCGCCCGTTGCCGCCACGACGCCACACGACCCTTTTTAAAAAATCGCGACTCCTTTGAAAAAAATCGCGACTCCTTTGAAAGTCGCGATGCCGCATAAACATGCCGCTGCGCGACGACACGCTTATCATTTTTAAAAATAATATTGCATTTCAGAGTTTCGATGTTGTTATTATTTTCTAAACAATTCGTTCCTAGAATCGCCGACACAGGGGCGATTTATAAATACCCACCCCCTCCCCGCATGACGTCATTACCCCTTGCCCTAGGTCTCACGGACCCAGAACCGTTAACACCCCCCCTCCCCGCGTGACATCATTACCCCTCGCCCTAGGTCACATGGATCAAGAGGCACGGTAGTGCCTCGCGCCAAGTATAGGCGCAGCGTACTACCTGCCTATATTTACGCGAAACCCATTTTAAGAAATTCGTACATATTTGGATCTCGACAATGGCTGAACCAATCGCTTTCTACATAGGTTCATTGTGTAGATTAGGGTCGATTTATATAATAAAAATATTTTTATTTTTTCGCTACGTTTTCTACAAACAAAGATATCGCGATAAAATGTTTGCTTGCAAGAGTAAAATCTTATTCTATCTTTAACGTCGTCGACGACGAAAATGTCCTTTTCGTTTTTGCGCCGCTAGATGGTGTGGATTGATTTATCGACTCTGCTTCATTTATCGACTGTCTTTATTGATGTGTCAGTTTAGTGGTAATGAGTGATGAGTGATGATCTCGTAATAAATAAAAAACTAATAAAGTAAACGTAAGTTGTTATACGATCGGTATTAAGATCAAAAGTTTGAGTAATGGCAATCAAGTATTAAAACGAGGTATTTACTAATAATTCAGGAGATGGATTAAAGTTATTCCTGGAAGATGCGATAATTGATAAACATGATGTGTGAACATACTTATTAACGATTTGATTTATTGTAAATTAAGTCGAGGAAATTCTTTGGAAGACCAACCATTGACTAGTGACAAAAATAAACGAGGAATTCTATTAGATAAGTTAAGTATATCTATTCTGTAATAGTACTCCATTAAATATTCATAAGCCATATTTATTAAAATAAAGTTTTCTTTTCAGATTTACAAATGAAAATGTAGTTGTCACAGCACAGAGTAAAGATAAAGTTGGAATGGAACTTCAATTAATATCAGTGGCTGTTCTTGTTAGTAAAGCTTCTAGTCAAGCATTCTTTTTGCCAATACTTCAGGTTATTGTGCAAATAAGAAAAGCTGTGAATTTAGCAAACACCAAAATTAAATATCTCAAGGTTTAACAATTTGATTTAATGTGAATAAAGTTGAGCAAATTCTTTAAAAGACCAACCATTGACTAGTGACAAAAATAAACGAGGAATTCTATTAGATAAGTTAAGTATATCTATTCTGTAATAGTACTCCATTAAATATTCATAAGCCATATTTATTAAAATAAAGTTTTCTTTTCAGATTTACAAATGAAAATGTAGTTGTCACAGCATAGAGTAAAGATAAAGTTGGAATGGAACTTCAATTAATATCAGTGGCTGTTCTTGTTAGTAAAGCTTCTAGTCAAGCATTCTTTTGGCCAATACTTCAGGTTATTGTGCAAATAAGAAAAGCTGTGAATTTAGCAAACACCAAAATTAAATATCTCAAGGTTTAACAATTTGATATATACGTGTGTATAGAGGTATAGGTATATGCAAATAGAGGTATAGGTA
This sequence comes from Cardiocondyla obscurior, assembly GCF_019399895.1. Taxonomy (NCBI): domain Eukaryota; kingdom Metazoa; phylum Arthropoda; class Insecta; order Hymenoptera; family Formicidae; genus Cardiocondyla; species Cardiocondyla obscurior. The sequence continues at coordinate 5,242,368 of NC_091879.1, read as the reverse complement.
TATACAAATATATGCAAACATGCTAACCTACAGAATTCATAAGCCTTGGGGGAATGGTAGTGCAGAGTAACTGCAAACTTTTTTACCTCTGTGCTATATCGTCTTCCATGAGGTGATATATTTTTATTTTTACTTTCATTTATAAATAAATCTTTAATATTTTCAAAATTGTTTAATAGAGTATCATGTGCCGTATTACTTAATAAATTCATATTTAATAATTTTGTTAGCAATTCTTTAACTTTGCAATCTTTCCTTTTAACTTGGACTCGTAATATTTTTAATTGTTTATTTTTTATATGTAATTTATTTTCAGATTTTTGTTGCTGCTGTTGGAAGTGACTTTTTATTTTATTTATTCGAGTTTCATATTCTTTTACAAATTTTTTTTCCAAAAATTGTATCTTATCTCGTAAATTTTTATTTTCGTCTTCTAATTTGTTAATTTTTAATTTTGCATCTTGTAATAAATCTGAAGCTTTTCTCTTTCTTAGATCATTGTTATTTGTGACTTCAGTTAAAGGATCTTTGAAAATGTATTAAAGAATATAATTACGACTGTATAATGATCAAATAAATGTAAAAATAAGAAAGTTAAAAAAACAGAATATTTTTAGATACACAATTATACAAGTATACCATTGTGTACGCTGCATTCTGTTATATTATTAACTTCTGTTTGAACTACAGTTTGAACATTATGTATGTATAATGAAGGTATCACATCTGATTTCAGTCGTCTTCTTATTTCAGATGTTGTAAAATCATTTTTTTTAAAGTGTAAATCACAAATGACACTGGCTTCAGTGGGAATCCAATTATTTCTTCCTGTTGCTTCAATCCATTTTACTAGAATAGCTTCTACTTGTGGAAATCTAAATTTTTTATATTTATGTAAATTATCTTATATATTTTTATTATTTTATTTTGTATTATTTTTTTTATTTTATATATTTTTAATATCTTACATATTTTTATTATTTTTTATTATCTTACATATTTTTATTATTTTTTATTATTTTATATATTTTTATTATTTTTATTATCTTATATATTTTTAACTCCAATATTAAATATATATTTGATATATATTTCATATATTACATATGTATATATAGTATATTTGATATTTTGGATATTTTTTTTTATATTTGATATATATTTTTATATAATATATATTTATATTTTTACTTACCTGAAAAAATGTGACATGCACTTTTCTCTGCTTGTTGCACTTGGACAATTTAACACAACGCACCGCTTCGGCATTTTTTAGATAATATAAAAAAATATACTTAACATTAATATAATAATATACTTAATATACTTAATGTCATGTTTTTTTAAAGGTTTGAATTATAGTTTGAATACAGCTGTGTCGTAATACGCATGCCTAAAACTAAACCTTATATTGCGCATCCTTTTCTGCGCAGACAACAGCTTTACATAAAAGAAATGAGAGGAGTTAGCGGTCTAGCCTATAATATAGAAGTCTGTGGAAAGAACATAGGCTGAAAAGCGCCAAAAACATAGGCTGCTCTTTTGCCAAACAACATAGGCTGCTCCTGCGCCAAACAATATAAGCTGCTTCTGTGCCAAATAACATATATATAAGTTACTCCTGCGCCAAAAATCATAGGCTGCTTCTGTACCAAAATTTAAATACTGATTAATAATTTAAATAACATGAATTCAAAATTGCAAAAAGTCATTTTACAGCTTAAAGAAAAAAATGAAATCGTTCAAGGAGAATGGTTAAGTGATGTCCACATGGATCATTTTAACAATCTATTAGAAAATTATTCAGATTATAAACCTGTTTCGACATGGCGGATACAATTACCAGAGACAATAAATGCTGTTCCGCCAAATAAAAAACATATACAAATATTATATAGCCCACAACATTGGGTATGTAGTTATTACGATACAAAATGTATCTTTATCTATGATTCGTTTAATTCTAAAAGCGTACATGAAAATTATTTAACAATGTTGACAAGGTTATTTCCAACATATAATTTAAAAAAAAAAAATTCAATTACATTTCCAAGTGTTCAACGACAGCCAAACTGCAACGATTGCGGTGTTTTTGCTATAGCTTTTGCTGTGTCGTTATTATTTAATATAAAACCTGAAAAAGTAAAATATGATTGTAGTAAAATGCGTCCGCATTTAATAAAGATTTTAGAGTCTAATGTGATAGAGCATTTTCCACAAGATTTAAAAAATGGTATTCCTCAGAAGGTACTGCCATTAGCAGTAATTAGAATAAGAGAGGCTGATGCGGACCGTAAACGTATTAAACGTCAGGTGGAAATAAAAGCAAATTTATCTTATATTAAATTTGATAAGAAACGTACACGAGAGGAAGACGATCTTGAAAATTATCGCTCTAAAAAACGACAAAAGTATCAAGAAAATAGAGAACGTAATTGTGCTAAAAAACGGTACTTGTATCACAAAAATGTAGAAGATAATCGTGCTAAAAAGAGACAACGATATGATAAGAATCTACAAGATAATCGTACTAAACAGTTAGAACGATATTACAGGAGAAAAACATTTGTGTCTGAATTTGTAATGAAAAAGAACAATACTGCTAAAGAGATTACTAAAAAATATGTAAAATTTAGATCCACCAAGTTTTTAAAAATTCATTATTCTTTTGAGACATGTGTAAAAAATATTTTACTCAACCAAAATGTTACAAATAGTAATAAATGTCATATTGAAACACGATTGGAAGCAGAAAAAATCGTACGATGGTGTTTCAATATTAGAGATAGTTATGTTCGTAATATGTATAAAATGTTAGCTAAGCTAAAAAATAGATCAGAAACATGTTTAACTGTTGCTGCGGAATATATTACAGTTAATGATAAGTTAACTGCATTTTGTGGTATATCTAGACATACAGCTTCGTCCGAAAATTATTTCGTTGATTCGACGTATCATAATATTAATTCATCCAAAGTTAATGTAACGGAACCTTTAATGTTAAATACAAAAGGGCAAATTGTTAATACGTTATCTTTGATAAAAGCTCGAGCAAAAAAATCGTGGTCATGCAGTACTTTATGTAAAGTTAATGATCCGCTTTTAATCGAACGATATCAAAAATTGCTAGAAGCTATAAATAAAAGTACTTTGAGAAAAATTCCAGAATTAATGCAAAAAATTCATGAATGCACTACAACAATTTTTGATAAGAATTTAGAAAATGCTAAGAAGGGTCACGCACATAGCTGTTACATTAATTTAAACCTATGTAAAGCTATGTTTATCCCAGTTCAATTATTATCACCGCATTTTCCAAAAGTGAGATATATTAGACGTTTAATTTATGTACTTTATAGCTCTTATAAAAAAATGTTACAGTTGGACGAAGCATTAACTTGTGATGAAGTTGATAAACTAAAGAAAATTATAAGTTCAGTACAAGAAAAAGGAGATATGTACAAGCATCAGCAAACTGATATAATCATGAGCGATGATGATATTATTTTTAAATATCAAAATGCGTTTAAAGCTTTAAAGAAACGTTCTCTTGATACACCACGATATATTTGTATATCGTGTGAAAGACTTTGTTACAAGAGAAATATTTCTAAAGTTAATAATAAAATTCAAACACGTAGAAATAATCCAATTTGGAATGATTTAATGACATATATAGAGAAAGAAAAAATTAATTCTGAATACATATGTCGTTATTGTGATAAAAAATTTCGTAGTGGTTTGTTGCCTCCTTATTGCATTCTAAATAATTTACTTGTAAATAATGTACCCGAGTGTATATCGTCTCTTAACGAATTTGAGAAAATACTCATACAGAAAGCTAAAGCTTTTCAGACTGTGGTGAAAATGGGAACAGTTTTTCATAAAGTTATTCCTGAAAGACAAAAAATACAAAAGGTTAAAGGTTCAACTTTTTATTTACCACTTCCTCTAGAAGAAACTTTTAATAAATTATGTGCAAAAACTGATCCGATAAATTTAAATTCCGAATTGTGTATTTTAGTTCGAAGTATTCCAACTAAGTCAAAAGTTATTTGGGAAGATTTAGTAAATTTAAGAAAAATATATCAAGCTTTAAAATGGCTGACAGAACGTAACTTTTTATATTCTGGCATCGTATTGCCTGATACTCATAATCAATTAAATTTAGGAAATTTTAATAATGTGAAATTTTATGTTGAAGAAACAGAAAATAATACAGAAGCTTCATTTAATGAAGAATGTAAATTGTTAAATGATTTAAATTTACGAACGCAAGAGATGAAAAATTGTCTAGAAAATAAATTACCTCAGCACAAGAAGGCTATGTTAACTCAAAAAGATGACAGTGACAGTTACTACGAACAATATACTATATATCCATTATATGAAAAAAAAGAAAATAAAACTGCTACTGCTTTATATCAAATGTTAAAAATTCAAAATGTTCCTTTGGATAATCGTGAAAAGAATTTGGATTTGATGTGTTTTCCAGATTTATATCCATTCGGTAAAAATGGTCAATATGATGAAGAAAGGCCGATCAAACTTCAAGAGCATGAATATATTAAATGTCGTTTGACGTCTAAGTATCCACAATTTAGATTGAATCAACAGTACTTATTTTATTTGTTACATAGGGCAAATATTCGTCAGTTAAATCGTGGAATTTATCATAAAATGAATATAATTGATTCACGAAGCCGTTATACGGCTGCTGAATATTTAGAAGCTATGTCGAAAGAATTGTTGGAGTCTAATTTAAATGCTATATTCTCTGCACTTCGAAATACAGAGCAATATTGGCGTCGACCGAGAAGCGATTTAGATTGTATGACACGACATTATGGACCTGCAACATGGTTCTTAACGTTAAGTCCTAGTGAATGGTTATGGGACGATTTAGGTGAATATATTCGCGAAGTTAATGGATGGCAAGATTGTTCATTGAGTACCAGTGTACTTGTTGCTAAAGATCCTATATCAACATCCAGATTTTTGGACAATAAATTTCGAGCGATGATAGATTTTATTTGTTCGAAAGATTTTCCGATCGGAGAAGTAACGCACTATTTTTGGCGACGAGAATATCAAAGTAGAGGTATACAACATTTCCATTTATTAATTTGGATAAAAAATGCGCCAATTTTTGGAGAATCTTCTGTAGAAGAAGTTTCAAAATTTATTTTACAATACATTAGTTGCAAGAAGCCAGATAAAAATATTGCACCATTATTGTACAGTCGTGTTGATAAGCATCAACGACACAGACATAATGATTACTGTCTACGTTCAAAAAAAGTAGGACGAAAAAGTTGATATTAATGATTATAATCCCGTGCTCCTTACTGCATGGGAAGGAAATATGGATATACAAATTATTGGTGAAAAGTCGACATTATTAACATGGTATATTACTAAGTATGTAAATAAAGCAGGAAAAAGTGAATTGTCTGACTTTAATCTTGAGAATTGTAAGAATAATAAAAGTAAATCATTGGCCAGTGTTCTTTGGAATTATGGTTTACGATTTTTAACTAATAGAGAATGTGGAGCTCTTGAAGCTGCAGATACATTATTAAGTATTTCTTTATATGGAACAGATTGTAATACAACTATTAAATGGTTGAATGTTAATCGTATACGACAGAAAAAATTAAAAAGTCGTAAAGAGATTGAAGCTCTAGATGAAGAATCCACAGATTTATTTTGTCCGGCTTTAGTAGATGATTATTATCCAAATAGAGTGGAAGAATTGAAATCAGTGTCTCTTTACAAGTTCGCACAGTGGTATGATGTCACGACAACTGAGCCAAAGAATAATTTAATTGAATATTATAAAATAGACAGTAGTCATTTTCTTAAACGAAGACAACGAGCATGTCTTATTAATCATTATAAATACAATGTTGAAACACAACCTGAAGATTATTTCTTTTCTTTACTTCTTATGTTTAAACCATGGCGAAATTTAAACAATTTTAAAAATAATTTTGACACTTATGCGGAAGCATTTGAAAAAGCAAAATTACATCTTACAGAGGCATTGCAATATCACGAAAAAGTACAAGAATTGCAAAAAGCATTTGAAAATGCAAAACAGTTGGTTCAACAAACCGATGAAGAATTACAACAAAAGAATGTGTCTCAGGATGATCCTGATAATCCAATCGGCATTCAAAATGTAGAAGTTGGTGAAGCGATGCAAGATTTTAAAAATCTTGGTGAAAAAGCAGATAAGAATATCGATGTTTCTGACATGATAGCAAAATTAAATGCTGATCAACTAAGAGTATTTGATAGAGTTACTGATACTGTAAGGTCGAATGCTTCGATATTACGCTTATATGTCAGTGGAGAAGGTGGAACTGGTAAAAGTTTCTTAATTAAAACAATTAAATGTTGGATTAAACAGAATCTCAACAAAGATACCGCTTTAACAGCACCTACTGGTATAGCAGCGTTTAATATTGATGGTTTGACAGTTCATAGATTACTTCAATTACCTGTTGAACGTGGTCAGACTCCAAAGTACAAACCATTGTCTACTCATGTGTTAAAAGTTTTACGAACTGAACTCAAAAATGTTGTTCTCTTTATAATTGATGAAGTGTCAATGATATCCAATTTGACTTTAATGTATATACATCTTCGATTAACTGAAATATTTGATACAAATGACATTGAAGATGGTTGGTTCGGTAAAAAACACATTCTTTTATTTGGCGATTTACTTCAATTGCCTCCTGTACGTGAAGATTACATTTTTATGCAATTGTCAAATGACAAATTTAACAAATGCGTTGGTTCATTAACTGCTATTAATTTGTGGACTATGTTATTTCATTACGATGAATTAATTATTAATATGCGTCAGCAAGAAGACGATACTTATAGGCAATTGTTGTCGAGAATTCGTATCGGTTCATTAACAAAGTCTGATTATGCCGTACTTAAAAATTAAAAAATATCTTTCAAAAGTAATTCTTTGGAATCCAGATTAAAGGAATTATGTGATTATATTAATAATTGTTCATCGAATATTGTTTGTCTATTGCCTACACGTCATATGTGTGACACTCTTAATAAAGCTATGTTAAGTCGCATTGATTCGAAAGAGATATTACTAATTGCTGAAGATGCAATTGACTGTACTTCATATTTAAAAAAAAAAGTATTAAAAGTATTATCAAATAATGACGATGATAGTTCTAAAACTGCTGGACTTTCAAAAGAAATTGTAATTAAAATTGGAGCAAAAGTTATGATAAGGCGTAATATTGATGCTACTTTGGGTCTGGTAAACGGTACAGTAGCTACAGTAGTTTCAATTGTACGAGATATATCTACCGATTGTGTAGAAAAAATCAAATTACTTTTACCTTCAGGATTAGAATATTTGATTGAAAGAGTGAACGTCAAATTTGAAGTGGTGGATAAAGCATTTGTTGTAAGAAAACAATTTCCACTGTGTTTGAGTTATGGAATAACTATTCATAAAAGTCAAGGATTGAGTTTACAGAGTGCTGTTATTGACATAGGCAATTGTATATTTAATTGCGGTCAAACTTATGTAGCATTATCTCGAGTAACATCTTTGAAAGGATTACATTTGATTAATTTTGATCCTTCAGCAGTGACAGCTGACGAAAAAGCTATTAACGAGTATAATCGGCTAAGATATAAATACAAACCAGACGTAGAAATAATTTCTATTCAAAGAGAACGTCATTCCAAAGTGAAAGATATTCCATGGGTATTGTCGAAACTAGTCGAAGCCTTTCAAGAGAATGGTCAGCAAAATCAAATGTTACAAATAAATACCACTTGGGTTTTACGTGGTTTTCAAAATACAGATAATGTTTCATGTTACGCTAATACAGTTGTACAATGTCTATTGCATTTAAATGCCATTAGAAAGCAATTGCTTAATTGTGATAAGTCAAATATTTTACGTATGTTAATGCATCGATATGAATATGGAATGAGTAATTTAAATACATATGATGTTCGACAAGATTTAGGAGAATCGTTTTCAATGAACGAAAAACTAGATGCATTAAAGTTTCTAACAATTTTGTGTACAAGGTACGAGTGTATAAGAGAATCAGTAGAGCATGAGGTTACTTCTTCTACTCGGTGTGTTACTTGTCAATATACAAAAACAATTTGTTCTAATAATTTATTTATTTCAATACCTATTAATAATTTGAAGAAAAAAAGCTATAACTTGAAAGAGTTATTAGATGTTACATTTGCACATTGGAATCAATCAGAAACCGGGTCATGTAAAAATTGTACAGGAAATAATATATTGTTTAAAAATGAATTAACATTAACAAAAGATATAATTATTATTCATTTTGCATTATTTTCGCAAAAAGAAGATAAAGTAATAAAAACAAAACGTAACTTTAATATATCTTCTATTCCAACGACTAAAGTACTGGTAGCTGGACAATCATATAAAGTTATAAATGGTATATTTTATAATGGTTTAAGTATTGATAAAGAACATTATACAAATATTTGTAGAGAAGGATCATCTAATAGTTGGATCGAAATTGATGACACGAAAATTAGAAAAAGACAATGGCCCAAAGGTGCTAAAGATCTTTATATACTTTTTTTACAAAAAATTGAAAGAAATAAATATATTTAACAAATTGCATATATAGATCAAGAAGTAATCATTAATAAAAAAAATGTAATAAAATCTGATTGATATTTAATTTAGATATTTATAAAAAATTTGTTAAAAAATAATGATACGAATTAAATTTGATATGGTGTTTACTAAATTGTAAAGTAGATTTTTCTGCTGAACGTAGCCAAAGATTTTTTTCGAGAATCTCGAGTTATGATAAAATATAAGTTTTTAAAGGATTATATATAGAAAATGATTTGTTGAACCGTTGTTAAGATTACAAATTTATGTGAAACCGTACAAGGATGAACCTAGGTTTGTCTTGATACATTTAACTTGGAGTAATTTTTTAAATAAAATCTTCTCTAAAAAAATTTTAATACAATTTAAATTTAAAGTATTTAAAATAAACTTTACAATTTTTATTAAAAATGCGTCAATCAATTTTAATATTTTTGTAATAGTTGCAAAGCAGTTTTTTCTGCTGAACGAAGCCAAAGATTTTTCTCGAGAAATTCGAGTAGTGATAAACAAAACTAAATATTGCAAACCTATATAAAAACGTATGAGGCGTCAAATAATAATACTACAACGGAGAGACGAAAAGAATTAATTTGGTGCGTCTCACGAGTTTGGGCGTTGGATGAGGCCCATTCTAATTTCTATAATATTACAAATATATGTCGAATTGTACAAGTATGACACAAGTTCACCCCGAACTTGTTATAGCATCAATTTTATCAAACATTTTTCTAAAAAGTATCAATTGTACAGCAAAAATAGATACAACAAAAAACGTGTATTTTATGTACAAAGTTATATATAAAGAAACATGTTTTAAAAGCGATCGGTTAGACCGTTGTTGAGATCCAAACATCTCAATAGCTCAGAATAAAAGATCTCGCGTAATGACACAATCGATCACGCTGCTTGTGCATGTAACGTAGAACACTAACGTGTCTCTAGATTATTATATTATAACTACAAAATAAATGATATCTTTTCCAAAAACTTACCTTCTTAAAAAAAAAGGTTTAAAAAAAGCGTCAAGTATAAGCGCGTGAGAAGCTTTTTAAAAAAGTTTTAAGCAAAACCAAGACTCCCCCTAAAAAGATTATAACTACAAAATGAATGATATCCCCCCCCCCAAAAAAAACTGACCTTTTTTAAAAAAAAGGTTCAAAAAAAGCGCCAAGTATAGGCGAGCGAGAAAAGCGTCCTCGAAAAAGTTTTTAAGCAAAACCAAGATTCCCCCAAAAAAAGACTCCCTTAAAATTATACTCCCCAAAAATAGAACATAAAATGTGTACTTTAATAATAACAAATACTCTTTATAAAACTAATGAGATCAAATAATTGCGCCAAGAACCTGAAGAAAATAGAAAATTATATTTAAGTAAATCCAAGACTCCCCCTAAAAAAAACTTTTCCCAAAAAAAGTAAAAAGCAAAAATATAATTTGAGATTTTAAAGATTTGGTTTCGCAGCGCCAAGTTTTTTTTTTTTCTTTACATTACCATGTTATATACCATGTTATATCATATCGGAGCGAACCTAAGTTTACTTTTGTACAGTTCTATGGGTTTGCAATGTTAACCACGTTATATTATTGGGGCAAACCTAGGTCTACGTTTGTATGATTCCACATAAGTTTGTAATTAAAAATATGTTAGCTCTTTCAAGTTCTTGGCGTAATTATTTGAACTCATTAGTTTTATAAAGAGTATTTGATATTAAAGTACATATTTTATGTTCTATTTTAGGGGTCTTTTTTGGGGGGAATCTTGTTTTGCTTAAATATAATTTTCTATTTTCTTCAGGTTCTTGGCGCAATTATTTGATCTCATTAATTTTATAAAGAGTATTTGGTATTATTAAAGTACACATTTTATGTTCTATTTTGGGGGAGTTTTTTTTGGGGGGAATCTTGATTTTGTTTAAATATAATTTTTTATTTTCTTCAGGTTCTTGGCGCATTTATTTGATCTCATTAGTTTTATAAAGAGTATTTGTTATTAAAGTGCACATTTTATATTCTATTTTTGGGGAGTATAATTTTAAGGGAGTCTTTTTTTGGGAAAAGTTTTTTTTAGGGGGAGTCTTGGATTTACTTAAATATAATTTTCTATTTTCTTCAGGTTCTTGGCGCAATTATTTGATCTTATTAGTTTTATAAAGAGTATTTGTTATTATTAAAGTACACATTTTATGTTCTATTTTTGGGGGAGTATAATTTTAAGGGAGTCTTTTTTTGGGGGAATCTTGGTTTTGCTTAAAAACTTTTTCGAGGACGCTTTTCTCGCTCGCCTATACTTGGCGCTTTTTTTGAATACTCTAACACGTAGTGATCCAGAACCGCTCCATGCGTTCAACGAGTGCGAGCGAGAGGAGATGATGGGCGGCGCGAACGAGTGCGAGCGAGAGGGAACGATTAACACCCCCCTCCTTGCGTGACGTCATTACCCCTCGCCCTAGGTCACACGGATACACTAACACGTAGTGATCCAGAACCGCTCAGTATACATCTACTTATTTGAGGTTTTTGCACCTGCTACAAATTCACCATTGAACACAGTATTTATTTTCACATTACGATGTTCACGCATAACATTTTGCACATGTTCGAGCACAATGTCTCGAGCATCTTCAAGAAACTGTTGAGGTTCAATATATTTTGAATTGACTACTGCACCAGTTAATATGCGACTTTTAAAAGCAGTGTCAATCTTGCACCATCGAAGTCCCGCCTTACATGAATTATATCCAGCACCTTCGTGAACAAAACGCCGCTGCGTTAAATCTATTAAACTTTCAATACGGGCAATACGCGCAACAATTGAATTTTGAGCGCCGATGGATAATCTTGGGCGTTTATTTCGATTTTGTTTTTCCAGCGACTCAATATATTCCTCACATTGTTGCTGCCATACGCAAAATTCATTACTTGAATTTAATTGATCTGCTTGTGCCACCAGCTCTTGCTCTAACTGATCCATTATTACTCCCAAGATTTATGTATGACTAATGATTAAACTCATGCACTCGCCCATACTTTTATACGTTGTTTCACTGCATCACATAATAAAAATGCTGAGTTTACATTTTAGCAAGTTCAATGATTTCATTGTGACAATTACATATTACTATACATTCACAACGATATTTTTATTTTAATTGTTTCACGTAACTGCTAAGTTTATATATTTAAACATTTGCCACCATTTTTATGGCACATTAAAATTTCTCATTTTTCACCAAATGCATAATTTTACATTCATCTTATATTCTGAGAATCTTGCAGTGCATCAAACAAATGTGCTGATTTCAAAGATCATGGAGTTCATTAAACTTATAATTTCTACGAAATGAGAATATGCTGATTTCAGAGATCATGGAGTTCGTCAAACTTATAATTTCTACGAAATGATTGATCAAGTTACCATTTACATGCAATCGATCAAATTACCATTTTATTCACTGGCCGCATCACTTTTATTCTTTTCTCAGTGCATTGAACTTATTAATTTCACAAAATGAGTTATCAAATTACCACTATGTGTGGTATTATATGATAGATCCAGTTACCATTTTATTCATCGAATGCATCTCTTTATTCTTCTCTCACAGTGCATTGAACTTATTAGCTTTTGCAAATTGCATATGCAACGTTTTAGCAAACATTTGTCATCTGATACATCATCTTTATTCTTCTCGTACAGTGCTTTGAACTTATAAAATGCATAATTTGCATATTTTATATATCCATTGATCTCACTACAGTAAAATAATCTTATTGGCTTTACGCATGTGACTTTTAACGCTTATTCGCTGCCGCCGTTCTCACAAAATTATAATCCCACCCACCGGCGATGTATGGCTAATATAAAAACCACCGAATTTTTTCATGCATATATGTATATTAATTGTTCACTTAAACGTAAGCCGCAATTAAAAAACATTTTTATATAAAAATGGTTGATTTAAACGTAATTATGGACTTATCTGATGAAGAAGAAGAACAAGACGGAGGCCAAAATGTATTAATGGACTTAGATTTATCTGACGACGATGATAATTCCACATTGTCTGATGACAGTGACTATGTGAGTGATCAAAGTGAGGATCTCGAAGATCGCATATGTGTGACATTAAATTCACCGCGAATTCGCGCACTTAATGGGCAAACCAGACATTGTATGATAACTTTTTATTATTGCTCGTTAATTGGAAATACTGTGCTGTGTGCATCATGCATGATTAATTTAAATGATGGTGAAACAATGCAATCTATTGTCAAACATGAAATAGATATTTTTGGTGCATTATGTGGAAGATCATGCACTAATTGCAGACTTCCAACGTATACAATATTTCCATGCTATATATGTCCAATATGTGTTGCATATAATACATAGAAAAAACATTGTCGATAAAATCAATCTTGCTGTTTAATGCATTTTATATTAATAATGATAGCAATTATAGTGGGGGCTTGTGTATAAATTCGAAGCCAAAATTAAACTACAGCATTAGTCGTATTCGTTCACGCTGAAAAACACTGCATACAAAATGGACTTCTACGTTCCAACTGTAGCTAGCACATCATCATTGGCATCATATTCAAATAATGTGTGAGTATTAATTTTGCACAAATTTTTTCAATTTTTTTATATAAAAACTTTTACAGCACCTCAACCAAACAACGCACTATGCGCTTGTTAAGCAGACGTTATGCGCTTACAGCCACCAGTTGTAAATATCTCGAAATTGGTGTGAACGTTGGCTCGCAAAGTTATGTTGAGATCGCTATCGGTGACACTCGAGGACATGAAATTGTATTATTTCTCGAAGCTTGGAAGTCTCTTTGTGAATACCAGGAAAACATTCTGAATCTGCTTCATAATAAATTCAGAAATCCAGAAGATTTTGTACAACTCGGTTCAGTATCAGCACGACTCTATACCATGAATAATTTAAATCTTCTGCGATTGGAAGCCAACAAAGTGCACATATTAATGACTGAGTCAACGTATCACAGGATGCTTACTCTCGATGACTGCATCACATTAACTTTTGATAGAATGATTGCAGTTCTCAATCAAATTGATGTCAAGTATGCACAATTCTCAAACATCGTTTCAGCTGTGAAGAACCAATCTAATGTTGTAGATGCAATACGTGCTAGCAATTTATTTGATAGAAACCAATTTATTGATTGTGAGTTGTTAGCTCTTGTCTTTAGCATATAAAATATATTAATGATTATTAAACAATTTTATTCTTATGTACTTTTCTTAATAAATACAACGTTAAAAGATGTAGTAAAATAATATTTTATCTTTTCTGTGAATGGTGTTTAAATGTAAATATAAAATATGTAATAAAGTAATATTAAAAAAATATTTTATTTTATTAATGTATGCACCGCTGTTCTTAATGAAATAAAATTTCTACCGTCTCCTGATCTTGCTACGTTTGCATTTTAATTTCTCGGTATTATGGTCTCGTCACCTGAGTGTGGTACCACCACCAAATGCATTCTTTTCGCATAAGCATTTTTATGCATCGCGATTATGCGACGAGCTCATAGCTGCCAGTCGTGAACGAAACGTATTGCAATGGATAAGTGTAATTCAGTTATTCACCATATTTTTAATAGAGAAATAGGCGCGAAAAACGCATTTAGTTCGGGCGGTTTATGGTGCAACACGCACAAGAAAAACAAGGTCGCGTTGCTGGACGTCTATCAGGGCGACCGGCTGCGTGAATACGTCCGAACGCGAAAAGTCGACGAGGTTGTCGTCGATAGAACACCGCGAGTTGGCGACGACGGGGCACACATTGTGGACAAACGTCTACATTTGTGTGGCCATACGAGGCGCTTCGCTTTTATCGACGACGACCTGCCGTCAGTGAAAAGAAAGCGGCCCAACTAATTGGTGAGCAAAATTTTATATTTTTTAAATTTTTATCCCAATTTTTCGGTGGCAATGCGCAGATTCTCGGATGCGTAAAGATGGTCGGTGCGTAATAAAAATGGTCGGTGCGAAAATGGGCGGTGCGTGAGATTTTTGCTGACATGCGAGTTTGAATTCATGGGGCAATGAGCGGGGCGCGGGGACGGGGGAAGGATCTACAGCAAGAGGAGCGCAGGGAGGAGTTTTAATTCTTGGGGCAATGAGCGGGGCGCGGGGACGGTGGAAGGATCTACAGCAAGAGAAGCGCAGGGAGGTGGAATCTCACAGGCGTAGAGACGAACGAATCACCCCACTCTTTTTCTCTTATGTCTCTACGCCAGTAAGATTCCACCTCCCTGCGCTTCTCTTGCTGTAGATTCGTCCCCGTCCCCGCGCCCCGCTCATTGCCCCATGGATTAGAACCCGTGTTTATTCCCTACTCACAACTACTTAGGAAAAACGCTCAGGAAGAAAAGCATGTAGAACTATAAGAGATAATTTATTTAAAAGTGTGATTCTCTGTTATCGATCGACAATACACGTCGATTTAGGCAGTTTTTCTACAAATTAATTTTGTCATATGCATTTAAAATGAAAATGGGAACTTTTTTTATGCGTTATTGTTGAATAAGTTATTTTAGAAATACGAATTGTTCGATTTAATTAATATGTAATTATGTATGAATATGGTTTCACACCTTTTATTCATTACAAAAAAGTTATAGTGAAATTAATAGTGAAATTTTAATTTGTACAGATTCATAAAACTTAGAAAATATAATAACTTGCTGAACATAAAAAAATCTTAAACCTTAAATTAATTATTATTAAAAAAACCTCAAAATTAACTAAATGGATATTTTTAATCCCGAAAAGTACCTCTTTGTATGTAATCGTATTGAAATGTTGCTTCTCCCCTGGAACTAACAAAATATTCACACAAAATATTTCGTTGAGCTACTGCTCTTGCTGTACTGAGTGTATTATCTTGCTCAGCATCTTCTAAAGATAACCAATATGTATTGTCTTTATCAATTTCTTGACTATACTGTTTGCTACTATCTTTCTGTTTTTTACACATTAAAAAATTGTGCAAACATACTGACGCTAAAGTTACTTTATCTGCTGTTTCTGGCAATAAACAAATGGACTTATTAAAAACTTGCCAACGACTAGCTAAAATACCAAAAAAACTTTCTATTGTGCGCTTGCTCTAGAATGCCTATAATTAAAAATTTTTTGAGAAGTAGTTAAATGTGTGCCACAATAAGGCTTCATTATCCTTGTCGTAAGTGGAAAAGCAGCGTCTCCAGTGAAGAATCCAGGGATACTTATGTCAGTGCCAGGAAGTTTGGCATTACTAATTGGCAAATTTAATTTATTGTTCTTTAAATTTTGTCCGATAATTAAGGCCTGAAATATTCCACTGTCACTGTTTCCTCTATAAGCTCCGATGTCTACTAGTTTAAATCGGTACAGATGATCACAAATACCCATCAATACGAAACTAAAGTACTTTTTATAATTATAACAGCAACTGCCAGAATTTAGTGGACATCTCAATCTAATATGTTTGCCATCTACAGCTCCAGAACAATTTGTCAATTGCCATGTGTTCTAGTATTCATCTACAATCGATTTCCAAACTTTTTCTGTTGGAGCTGTCAAATATAACGAACTAATATTGTTAAAGATGGCAGTGCAAACTTCTTTTAATATATTTCTTGCTGTGGATTGACCAACTCGAAAAGAAAATGCAATTGAGCTTATTGAATTTCCAGTTACAAGGTATCTGTAAAATAAAAAAAAATACATTTATAATATCTAATAAACGCATAAGATAAAATAATGAAATTCAATAGTTAATTAAAAGTTTTTCATAATAAAATTCGGAAGAAATTAGTTTAACAAATAAATTTAGTTTTATTGACACACACTAAAAGTACAGAAGAATAAACTTACCTCAAAGCAATAAGGAGTCTCTCTTGTGGAACAAGAGCCCGTCAACTTTTTTTGACAAGACTAGGTTGTACAAAACTTAATAATTTATCAAAATGTGTCATCGACATTCTAGTATATTTAAAAAACATGTTGTCATTTGATTTTTTAAGCTCTTTAAATAAATTATGATATTCTCCTTGTTGTTGTCTATTTTTATTAATAGGTCTTACGTGCCATCTTCTGTTCGCCCATCTCTTATGTCGTTTAATATACTTCGATTTTATAATAATAATTCTAAATAAAACTAGGGTAAGCGCACCTATTTCGAAACATTTCTATTTTTTTATATTATCCGTCACGTAATATGTCAAATATTGATGTTATTAATAAAGAAAATTATAAATAACGTTATTAAAAAAAAAAAGACAGTGTATAAAAAAGTGTCAGGAATAGAGTCTTGAATCAACGAACTCAAGCCCCCCTTTGTTAGTTATCTTAGATTTTGCTACCCGTGAGTCACGTATATCAATATTCGCGCTGCGTGACTTCTCGGCCGTTCTTTTGTGATCCTATCCTCATTATCTATTCCATTGTCTCATTCCGTTCCGACCGCTCTACCGAGACGGATGTATTCTGTTAAATAAAACTCATATACTTTTATACTTATCAAATTCCGCAGCTCTTTATTTACGGACCTTTTCAACAGGTTATGGGCCCAGGTAATATACGCGAGTGCCGCGAAATTCATAACAAGCCAGTTAAACTGTTTGTGAGTGCGCTCAGTAGTGAAAATTATGGCAACAATGTCAAGTGCACAGAACATTGAAAAACTAGACGGTGCAAACTTTGAATCATGGAAACTCATGATGAAGAGTGTGCTGATCTGCAACGAATTGTGGCCCTACGCAAGTGGAGCGGTAGTAAAAACGGAACAGAATCAAACTGAGTGGACGACAAAGGATCAGAAGGCCTTGGCGCTGATAACCCTGAGTGTCAAGAGCAGTCAACTGAGCCATATCAAACGAGCCGAGTCAGCAAAGGAGGCATGGAACCTACTAGTACAACTATATGAGTCAAGGGGTCCCGTAAGGAAAGCCAGCTTATACAAAAAGCTTTACCGCATGCGAAAAGATTCGGCACAGAGCATGACGTCATACATTAGCTCTTTCTGTGACATTTCGGAAAAATTAAAAGAAGCAGGAATAGACATACCCGATAAGCTGCAATCTATAATGATTCTGAATTCTCTGCCTTCTGAATATGAAAACTTTTGTATTGCCATCGAATCACGTGATGCTATACCAAACGTAGAAGCTCTAAAGTCCAAACTGATAGAAGAGGAAGCAAGACAAAAAGAACGAGATGCCAATCACAGCACTCAAGAGGAAAACGACGCATTAATCGCTAAAGACAAATTTAAATCATTTAATAAATATGTTAAGCAAAACCAGCGGGATTCTAAAAATAAATTAAAGTTTTCAGGAAAATGCTTTAAATGCGACAAAGTAGGACACCGTGCAGCGGATTGCAGAAGCGAAAAGAGACAGACGCACAAAGCAAACGCGGAGGATGCGATGTCTGCGGCCGTACTCTCCTTAGAAGCGCATCACTCAAATGAATGGTGTCTGGACAGCGGAGCCACGCGTCATATGTGCAACGATTCGAAGAAGTTTCTTCAACTAACTGAAGACGCGGACTGCCAAGTATTTACTGCAACCAACCAAAGCATGAGGCCAGCCGGAACAGGCACAGTAAAGCTAAGTGTAAAATCTAGAGGAAACACAGTAAGCCATCTAAAATTACAAGATACCCTCTTAGTTCCTGAATTTCGGAACAATTTGCTTTCAATATCTTGCATGACGGACAACGATTATATCGTTGTATTTACTAAAGACTTTGCAGAAGTCAAGCGCAAAGATGGAACTGTGGCAATTAGAGCAAAGAGGCAAGGCCATTTATACGTTACGAGCCCCGCACATACGGATGCAAACAATGTCACCGCACTGGACTCTACCACGGAAGATACAAAACAACTTAGATGGCACGAGAGATATGGACATCTGAACTATCAGGATCTCAATAAACTGAAACGAGAAGAAATGGTCCAAAATATGAGCATGGAGCCCATACGAGAAAAATTAAACTGTGAAGTATGCGACAAAGCGAAGATCCATCAATTACCGTATACCGAGTCGACGAGCCACTCCAAAGAAAAACTTGGATTAATACATTCAGACATTTGTGGTCCCTTTAACGTTGAATTCATAGGAGGAGCGAAATATTTCGCAACATTTATAGACGATCACACAAAATATACGCAAGTGGTCATGCTAAAGAAGCGCTCAGACATTCTGAACGCCTTCAGGATTTATAAGAAAAGAGTTAAAAAAGAAACCGGTTGCCCAATCAAAAAGATCCGCACCGACAACGCCAAAGAATATGTATCAAGGGAATTCACCGAATATCTTGAAACCGAAGGTATTAGACGACAATTAAGTGTGGAATACACTCCACAACAAAACGGAATCGCCGAAAGAGCGAACCGCACTCTCGTGGAAATGGCTCGCTGCATGCTGATACAATCAAATCTACCAAAAAGCTTATGGGGCGAAGCGATAAACACAGCTACATTTATAAGAAATAGATGCCCATCAAGAAAACTTGGGAACATTACACCAACGGAAGCATGGACTGGCACGAAACCATACGTAGGTTTCATGCGCATCTTTGGAAGCAAAGTAATCGCCTTGAACAAAGAAGGTAAACGCAATAAATTTGAACCCAAAGGAGAAGAGTACATTTTAGTCGGATATTCTGAAGAATCAAAGGCTTATCGCCTCTGGAAACCGAAGACTAGAAAAGTTATTAAACGAAGAGATGTGCGTTTTCATGAAAAATTAAGTAAAGAAAACAGGCAAACCAACGATTACTTTGAAGCACCTACAGATATCCTGGGAACCGTCGAGCAACACGCGAAGAAGAAAACACCACATTCAACAGTTTCCAAGACTGAAAGGCAGGACATCAAAGAAGACAACACGGAAGATTATGCGACCTCACCGAAGGCGGAATCCTTCGAAAACGAAGGAATACGAGATACTTACAAGCGAGGTCCCGGACGGCCTCGAGTCCAACGAACCGGCCGACCAGGAAGACCAAGAAAATTATTCCAAGAGGCAGCTAACCTTACCTACAAAAAGGATCTCGATGAACCCGACAGCGTAGAAGACATCTACAACAGGGAAGATAAGGATTTATGACTAGCAGCGATGGAAGATGAATATAATTCACTCATACAAAATAATACATGGACGCTTGTGGAACGTCCGCAGGACGCTACAATTTTATCCAATAGATGGGTATTTAAGTTAAAACGCAAGCAAAACGGAGAAATTGACCGCTATAAAGCAAGACTGGTAGTACGCGGAAATGAGCAGCGAAAAGGAATAGACTTCGGAGAAGTTTTCTCACCTGTAGCAAGATTTGAAACTATTCGCACCTTTTTAGCTGCAAGTGTTCAAAATAAAATGCACGTACATCATATGGATGTTATCTCCGCATACGTCCAAGGGGACCTGTCCACAACCATCTACATGAACCAGCCGGAAGGTCTCGAAATCAAGGGTCAAGAAGACAAAGTATGCTCTCTACAACGACCACTTTATGGCCTAAAGCAATCTGGCCGTGAATGGTATAAGAAGCTGGATACTTACCTGTCAAGCATCGGCATGAAGAAAACTCAAACGGATCCATGTGTATATGTAGACAGCGATGCAGAAAGCGACGTAATAATTATTGTCTATGTTGACGACTTATTAATAGGTTCGCGCGATATTCATAAATTAAATGAAAGAAAACGACAAATGCAGCAGATGTTCAAGATGAACGACTTAGGCCCATTAAGTAATATTTTAGGTGTAAACGTAGAACGTGACGGGCCCACAGGAAAAATTAAACTTACTCAAACCAGGTACATCAATGACTTGCTCGCGAAGTTTGAAATGCAAGATTGCAAGCCAGCATCGACCCCCATCGAACAAGGCGTCAAGATCAGCAAAGAAGATCGACCAAAAACAGAAAAGGAATTCTTAAAGATGCAAAATAAACCATACAGGGAACTGATCGGTGGACTAATCTATTTAGCCAACGCTACTCGTCCCGACCTGGCATTCACCGCAAGCATGTTGAGCCGATTCTGCTCTCAACCTGGACTAGCACATTGAAAACTAGCGAAACGAGCCCTACGCTATCTTAAAGAAACTGCGAATTTAGGTATTATTTACGAAACGGATAGCAATAAATTACATGCATACGTCAACGCTGACTGGGGCAGTGACATCGATGACCGAAGATCTTTTACAGGAAGTGTTGTGATTTTAGCAAACGGACCGATCAGCTGGCAAGCAAAGAAACAACGTTCTGTGGCATTATCAACCATGGAGGCCGAATACATGGGATTGTCTGAAGTCACGACAGAAACTATTTACTTGAAAGGACTATTGCAATACATGAAACTATCAAATTGTATAGATAATTGTACTACAATTTATTGCGATAATCAAAGTGCGATAGTATTAAGCAAAGATTCCGTACATCATTGTAAGAGTAAACATATCGATTTGAGATATCATTTTGTTAAAGAAGTCCAGGAACAGGGCGAAATCAAAATTACGTATACGAGCACAGACTCAATGACGGCGGATATACTTACCAAACCTTTATCGACAATTAAACATTACCGCTGTATAAAACAATTAAATTTAGTGAGTACGTCGATAGGAGGGGTGTCAGGAATAGAGTCTTGAATCAACGAACTCAAGCCCCCCTTTGTTAGTTATCTTAGATTTTGCTACCCGTGAGTCACGTATATCAATATTCGCGCTGCGTGACTTCTCGGCCGTTCTTTTGTGATCCTATCTTCATTATCTATTCCATTGTCTCATTCCGTTCCGACCGCTCTACCGAGACGGATGTATTCTGTTAAATAAAACTCATA
This sequence comes from Cardiocondyla obscurior, assembly GCF_019399895.1. Lineage (NCBI taxonomy): Eukaryota > Metazoa > Arthropoda > Insecta > Hymenoptera > Formicidae > Cardiocondyla > Cardiocondyla obscurior. Next base: position 5,220,827 of record NC_091879.1, on the reverse strand, counting down.
TACTTATATACTTATCAAATTCCGCAGCTCTTTATTTACGGACCTTTTCAACAAAAAGAAAACCAAAAATATCGTGAATTTTTTGTTTGTGTATCATGACAGTTGATGTTTGAACGGGATGAATTACGGTAAGTTTAATAATGTTATATTTTTGTTATATTATTTTTTAATTTGTTTTATGTTTTTAATTGAAACAATAAATAAAGGTTCAAGAAAGATAATTATTGTTTAATTAAACACATTGAGGCTGGTATTAAAAAATGCGGGTATACTTGAAAATTGACAAATTTAACCTTTAAATTGACTAAGCGAGCCGAATTTTTATTCAACATAAAATGAAATAATTTAGTATTTTGTGCTTTTATATTGATTTAAACAGTTACGATATTTATTTTAAACAGAATTTGTCAGTTTTTTTAAATACTAATGCAAATTTGATGTATTTCTTAAAAATAATTGTAAATAATTCGAAATGTATGCCTATTTTAAGACTTTATTCTACTTTTGTATGTGCATATATTTTTTTTTAGATTGAATAATCATGGTTTATTCTCAAGAAGATCTCGCACATGCTATCAGTGCTGTACGAGATGCAGGAATGTCTCTGAGAGCTGCACAACAAATGTACAGTGTTCCGTTTTAAACGATCCGCAATCATGTATTAGGCATTAATAAAGGATGTAAGAGAGAACCTAAAATTAAATTACAAGGATACGAAGAAAAAATCAAAGAAGCCTGTGATAATTTGATCAATCTGGGCTATGGTTCAAGTAAAACAGATGATCAACAAAACAGATGTTCAAAGCTTTGCAGCGGAAGTATGTAACCAGGCGAACCTAGCACCTTTTAAAAGCGGATTACCATCTCAAAAGTGGTTTTTAAAATTTAAAAAAAGAAACAATTTATGTTTACGACAACCACAGAATTTTTCTGCTGCAAGGTCGTCTATGATGAGTGAATCGGTGAAAGAAGAATTTTTTTTAACATTAAAAAAAGTACAGGATAATCTCATTCCGAAAGGATTGGATGGCACAACAATATTTAATTTAGACGAAACTGGTATTTGTACGGTGCTGAAAAGTAATAAGGTTATTTGTTTTTCTGGCACTCGCAACGTTCGAGTAAAAAAAGGAGGTAAAAGAGGCCAAAATGTTACAGTTTTAGTTACGGTGAATGTTACTGGCACCATTATACTTTCACCTATGATTATTTTTCGAGGAAAATCTTTAAATGAGGATCAAATGAAAGATTCTTTGGATGGCACTCTATTTGCTTATTCTAAAAGTAGTTTTATTGATTCTGAATTATTTGAAATGTGGTTTAGACGTTTTATAAATGATATTCCTCCAAAAAGACCCGTACTTTTACTTATGAATGGTCATGGATCTCATCTCAATTTAAATATTTTAGAATTAGCTGCTCAACATGATATTACTTTGCTTTGTTTTCCACCTCACATTACACATCTTTTTCAACCACTGGATCGAAGTGTATTTGGACCATTAAAGAAAGCTTGTTCTAAAGAGGCTGATAAACTTATTCGCAAAAATAAAAAAAATAATTTAGGAAGAAACGACATTTGTAAAATTCTTACTCCAGCTTGGAGTAAAGCAATTACGCCAGATAATATAGTTGCTGGTTTCCGATGTACTGGCATTTGGCCTTTCAACCCTAATGCTGTTCAACTTGATAATAAGAAATCAAAGGAGCAGCAGCAAAAAAATCTAACTACAAAGAATTCTAATTACCAAGGTTAAAATAAAGTTACATCTGAAAAATCTGTATCTGTAGTAGAGGCCATACAAAAATTGTTTGCCCAAGAAACCACTGCAACGGTTGAGAAAACTAGAAAAGCTACTACCACGACAAGAGTTTTAATTGCATGGGAATTTTTGGCAGAAATTAAAGCTAAAAACGAAGCAAAAGAAAAATTATTGAAAGAAAAGGAAAAAGCTAAAAAAAGAAAACTAATAGAAAAAGAGGAAAAAAAGAAGCAAGAAGCTGCAAAAAATATTTAAAAAACAGTTAAAAGGGAATCAGGAAGAAAGGAAACACAAAAAAAACCGACGAAGAGAAGAAAAATTGCAGACAATCTAGCGTAGGTGCTTTAAAAGCACCTTATTTATGTTTTAATCAATTAAAAATTTAATTTTGTTGTACTTGTTATAGTTTGTTGTATTGTTAAAGTTAGTGTTAAATAAATAATATTTATTCTAAATTATCTTTATAAAATGTGTTAATAAGTGTTATTAATTAATATTTATGTTTATTATAAATAAATTTTATCATTATACTATTTAAGTCTACGCAGTAAGTTTTGTTCCGAAATAGGTGCATGAACCTAATTCCAAACATTTTCTATTTTCTTTACAGTTTTGAATAATATAAAACATATTATTTACCACAATATTTATTATGTGTTGTAATGTAACATATCCAAACCACAAGTCAAAATTTGATTGTTCCGAATTAGGTGCACATAAACCTAATTCGGAACAAATTTTGTGTTTTGATTCATTGCCTGTCCTTTTAAAATAACGCTTCTTTCAAAAACTAACTTTTGCTTAGTTAACAGACAAAAGATAACACTTTAAAAAGCACAAATTAAATTTATTATAAAAAGCTTTGTTTAAAAGATACAGTCATTTTTTAAAAAAGAGTTCCGAAATAGGTGCGCTTACCCTATTAACATTAAAATTATTTTTTTTGTGTAAACATTTTAATTTCTTTAAAATAAAATCAAAAGAATTAATAAATATATGCTGTACATAATATATCTATACAAGGTGTCCCAGATCAGTGGACTGACCCGAAAATTTTAGGTAGAACTCGCCGAAATAAGACGAAAAGTCCTTTACGGTTGTTAAAAATTCTCAGTAGTTTTCGAGAAAAAATTAATTTACGCGTGAGAGCAACAAGGAAGCGCGGGTTTGAGCGAGAGCGCGATAGACAGCGGGCGGAGTCAACGCGCGGCGAGCGAGACGAGTAGACAACGTACGAACGAGACGAGGCGACAACATGAGCGAAGTAAAGCGATTACGCGCGTGCAAGACGAGCAAAATAAAACTATCAAGCGCGAATACGATCAAATACGGAATCAATTTTTATTAACATATAAGGAAACGCTATCGTTTCCACACTACCTTGTAATGAGGCAGATAGCTCAGTGCAGATAGCTCATTGCAAGATAGTGTGGAAACGATAGCGTTTTCGTATTAAAAATTAATAAAAAATAATTCTGAAATTGATTGTACTCGCGCGTAATAATTTCATTTTGCTAGTCTTGCACGCGAAAAAGAAATCGCTTCACTTCGCTCGTGTGTTATTGTCTCGTATCGCTCGCGCGTTGCTCCGCCCGCTGTCTATCGCGGTCTCGCTCAAACCCGCGCTTCCTTGTCGATCTCACACGTAAATTAATTAATTTTTTTCTCGAAAACTACTAAGAATTTTTAAAAACCGTAAAGGACTTTTCGTCTTATCTCGGCAAGTTCTACCTAAAATCTTCGGGTCAGTCCACTGATCTGGGACACCCTGTATATTACATCTCGTTATAATGTAAAATAAAATTAATTAAGTTAAATAATTAGACAACTTTTTTTTATCATAGATATATTATATATTTGCCTCATAAACTATAAACTTTTGATTTATTTTTTGTAATCGTACTTTCTTCTGTGTTTCGATGTTCTTGACGCTACGACTCACTACGTTATATTGCGTTACATTTTTCTTTGTGCGTTGACCAAAGTTTAAGTTTAAGTGTGGCCTAAGTTTAAGGTTCGTACGCAACGTAACGTAACATCACGTAACGCACTACGGAAGTTCTTGTGCAGTGCGCCTAACATCTTAAATATTAATTTATTAAGATATTAATATTTAAGATGTTATATAGAAATAAATGTTTATTTATTATTATAATAAGTGTTATTATATATATGTATAAAAAATAAGTATTACAAAAATAAGATCTTACAAATAACGCCGCAGGGATGATACGCGGTCGTGGCCGGTTTAATTAACGCGAAAAATCAAGTGTAAAGGTGCGATTTCACGCAGCTAAGCAAAGCTGGCTTTGTACCCCCACTTCTATCAATTTTAGCTAAAGTGGCATTCTAGCGAAGACCGCTCAAAGTTCAACTGAGTCCAACTTTCAACTTTGTCAAGCCCATTCTTTATTCAGTGCTGTGCAGTCGTGCAGTGTGGCGGCAGTGTCAGTTGCGTTTGAATTCGGAAGTGATACTAGCGAATTTAACTAATTATAATGGACTCAGACCAAGTTAGTATAAATATTATGAACGATGAGTTGCACAATGAGTAAGAATTTTGAGAGAAGCACACTGCACGTTGTTGCACACGAAATGATGCTTGGCACAGCTAGACGACAGTATACTAAGAGACAGTAAGGACAATGAGCGTCGGTACCTTTGATCTTTTTCAGCCAAATATTTCTGGTCACATGACTCGGCGCCATGTTTTTGGGCGGCAAATGCCGTATGAATAATTTTGTGGGCCTCGAGAAATTGAAGTCTTTAGGCAGCAAATGCCGTATAAATAGTACGTGGGCCCCGAGAAATTAAACAATGTTTTTATTTTAATTTTGCATATTGCACATTGGAGGGGTGGATTTGTTTACAATTATATTGCACGTAAACAAATGTAGCAGTTCGCATTTTCTGTTTCTAAAAATTATGTTGCAACTTTATGTGTTGCAATCATTCTGACCACGAGTGTACACGTTGTAAGAAATTAAACAAACTTACAGCACTAAGCCCAATACTAGCTTATAAAGCTAGTGTATGTACACTACTTTTTAAGCTAGTGTTGAGCTTGGTGTTAAAACTTTGTTCAATTTCTTGCATCGTGTATGTACACCGAGCTTTAGGGACCTTTTGTTTCATTATGAGTTCAGAGTTATTAACCCCTTTAAAACATAACAAATACGTTATTAAACTGTATTAAAATTAAAGCAATTTTAAATTAATTTACAGTCAACGCTATTGGTGCGCCCAAAAACATGGCCGCTCGTAGATGCGCGAGCGAAACTGCGTGGCTCACAAATTTTCGCTTACTGTCCCTACTGTCTCTTAGTATACTGTGGCTAGACCAACACTGATAAGCCTTGAACCAGTAACGCCTTTGAGAATCGGAGGTAATAATCGAACGACGGATCGATATCGAACCGTCGCCGGCGATCGGCCACGAGCTGCTGCCCCCGCGCCGGTGACATGATTAATTATTAGATTAATTTTATTTTTCCATGTACTTAATAGTAATTATATATAAAACTATGATTACCAATATAACAATTTTAATAACTGCAAATAAGCCTTTATAACAATCGGTCGCTTTTTTGGCTTCGCCAAGGGTCTTGTTGGACTTTTTGTTCATTTTTAATATCTAGACGTTCTGCAACAGAATCCAAATATTTTATTACATTTAAATAACAAATTACAATAATATACGTCAATACAAATTAATCCTTATTTGATTTTCCCTAATATTTTCAATTTTTTCTTTCTTTAATTTTTATATACATGCATAGAACAATTTTATAAAATTAATATTATAAAGTACTTATATTATCGGATTATTTTAAACAACAATCTCATACAATTATTATAATTTTTTCGCGAGCGAGACGATGTGATGACACGCGAGCGAAATAAAATGACAACGCGCGTTGTCGTTTCGTCTCGCTCGCTACGCGCTGATTCGCTTTTAAGGGTACATTTTCACTTGACGTTGCGACGCTAGATTCCAGCGTCAAATATCAATGAAAACTGCTGGACGCTAGCGTGTATTGACGTTGATATGTAAACAGCTTTAGTATTTAAGTTATTTTATCCTATACCCTCGATCACCCCCGATTACTCCTCGACAGCCAAGAGAACAAGGTGCACGGAAGAAGTCTCGTAAAAATGTCTTTCTATAAGAAATATTACAAATGGCAAATGGATTGTTTAAAAATAATAAATATTAAAAAAAGAGAGAAAATGAAAAAATATTTAATAATGTGTTTAACAATTTTATATCAACAAGAAAAAATATATAAAAAACAATATACCAAGAAACGTTATTGGGTTGCACCAATGTTTAAAAACAAAAAACCGCATGGTTTTTATCATAAAAATAAGAATTCATCAAAATATCTTACTCATTGCAGGGTATTGCCTGTGGTATTACTGAGTAATTAATAACAATTACTTACTTCGTTATACATATTTTGGCGGTAAGAAAGAAAGGACGTACATACATAATACAACCTAACTTTTTTCCTTCTTGTTGGACTCTGTATGCCGCTGGAAGCTGAATAAATCGAGCTTCTCTTCTTGACGCCAGCGTCGCAAATCATATCACGTGATCGATCAGACGTTAGCGACCAGCGTTATAGTGAAATTGCACCCTAAGATATACTCGCCGCTGTCTATCGCGCGCTCACTCAGCCCACGCTTCTTTGCCGCTTTTACGCGTATATAAATTTAATTTTTTTCTCGGAAATTATTCAGAATTTTTCAAAAATAAGGCGCGCAAAAAATTAACGCAATACACTTTCATGTTCTACCCGTTCTAACAATTCTGTAAATTAAAAATATGTCGACAGATAATAAAAATTGAAAATTTTTTTTTAATAAGCTTGGTTTTTAATAACCTTGGTTTCACCAACGCACGAGTAAATCTAATCGGTTGGATAAATTTTCAGAATTGTAACTGCCGAACAGAAAATTGATGATGAGGTGCAAATAAGAAATTAAAATCTGCATAGCGCCGTAATCGATTTAATTTATTAAACATCTCTCGCTCAACCTTTATAAAATTTCCACTTATTCATATTTGACGAAAGTACTGCAGTTTTTACGTCGAAATCTGGAGTTGGATTGCATTAAATCGATAAGAAATGTTATGCAACATTTTGAAAAATGTATAACAGTTAAAAAGTAGAAAGTTGTAGCACATTCGCGACAAGCAAATGCAAGTATTATTTAATAGAAAAAGGCACATTCAGTGGCAAATTGATCAACATAGGCAACAAATGGTCAGCGGCGGGCGGCGAACAAATCGAAAAAGCAAAATATCGGCCAGGCAATAGAACATTACTTGGCTAAGCGAAACGGCAACGGCGGACAGCAGCGAGTTCGTTGAACAGACAACGCCGTACGTCGCGGATTGATAATCCTCGTTTTTGTGGTATTTTACACGCGTACTAGGTCTAGGATTTTGACTAATAACAGGGAAATTATAGCAAGCTTTGTATTCGATTAAATCTATCAGTAAGCCGAATTAATAATTTTACATTTAACAACGAAATATAAAAACGCGCAAAATTATTATCATGCCGACGATCGCGGAGAAAAACGTTGTAAAATAAAAATAAAGACGACCGAACTCATATCGGTAAACAAATGTAATAAATAAATCTAAACCGATATCCGCAGACGAAAAAACAAAGCGATCTAACGTCTATTAAGACAAAGGAAAAAACGTTCAAATTCAACGTACGAACGGTGGCGCCGAACCGACGAGAATATTCTGTCACCGCGGATATAAAAAACATCGTTTTAAGAGCGCGGACAGTTCGCAATTTTTACTCAGAGACACACCACGCATTTTGTCAATCCTGTCTTTGTACGCGGGGCGATCGCTGGTCTGTGGCGATCCATACCAAGGACAACTTTAGAGAGTCGGGCCTATTGCCCGATTTATAATAAAATCGGCCTATCTTAGGACATCGGTGAATTTTATTTCTGTAACCAACTATCTCATCTCTTGACCGAGACCGAGTCGCCGAGTGGCGATAGAACACTTTGCGTATCAACAAATTATTTTTATTCTCCATTTCATATAATGCATCGCCAAATTTGAGTATTGCAATTTTACATCTCGAAAAAGTTTAAACCTGTTTAAATATTTTTTTGCAAAAAAGTCACTCATCGGATTAAATCGTCGGACGATGCTGTAACGTTGTTAAAAAAAAAAATTTTTTAATCGGACACTCGATCTCGGAGATATCCATTTGTTAACTAGCAAAAATGTTAATATTGAAGAAAAGACTATACTATGTCATTCGCAACATCGTCCGGCGACCAAATCCGATGAGTGACTTTTTGTAAAAAAATTGTTTAAACAATTGAAATGACTTTTTTTTAGTTTTTAAACAAAATATCTGAAACCCCGAATCGATAGCAATAACTGTTACCTAATAACGAGCGTTTACGTAGAAGATATCAATTTGTTAACTGTTTGCGAATCTTCATGTAATTCCGTATATATTCTTTGTGCGACCCGGTAAGCGTGTTACATTTCGCTGACACGTGAATAGTTAATGATCGACGGCGACTCTATACGAACATATGATCGTTTCCGCTCGGTTCGCGCTTTTTCGGATCGCTCGTTGCTAACCGCGATACGTGAGATAGTTTTTAGTGATCGTTCGATATTCAAAGGAACCGCACGTGCGTTCGTATCGTTACTCCGTCGGAATTCATTCACTCCCTGCTTCGCAGGAAAGTCATTTTCGTCCGATTTTTCATTAGTCGGAAGTGTGTGGTATCGGCTTCGCCATACCGTTAATTGTATTTCTTTGTGCATTTTGCGTGCACTCATCGCAAGTGCGATCTCGAGAAGTTTGGTGTTCGTGATTATCACGTGATCGACTACTCTCCGCGTTCTCTCCGAGCAACCCGTAATCCGTTTCGAAGTTCGCGCACAAGATCTCCGGTCCGAACGGACGTGCAGTGTTGCACGTTCCCCAAGATTGTCCGTCGCGACGCGGGGTTGCATTTTGTCGGAGATCAAGATATCCGTTCGATCATTTGATCACGCGATCAGTAATACCACTGTTTGTGGCATAACTTTGCTTTCGTGTCTGTTTAACATTGAATAAAGCCGTTACCTTCAAACTTGAATCCAGTGGTGTGTAATTATTTCTTTTTGTGTCCGACTATTGCGATTCCGGTCCTTCTTGTCACAGCGACGGTCAGCGCTGGCCGGAACTGGCGTTTCTAACTAAGAAAAGAAAATAGCAATTTAATATTTTCCTTTGGCAAATATTTAATGATAAATAAGCAACAAAGCGTTATCTTGATTACATTCCTTTGCGACTAACTTCATCTTTTTTTTACTTGAACATTATTAAAAAAATGTATAATAATTGTCACGTATTATTCTCTCCTCTTCGTGGAGGAGAGTCGCGAGCAAAAAGAAGGCCGGGCGCGGATAGAAAATCCGCGCGCCGCCGTGACACGAGAGATAGGAGGAGAGGAGGGGTCGCGATTCCTCGGCCGTATCCCGGCGCGGGACGGCGTGATCCCACTAAGGTGATGTTTTTGGGCGTCAGGCACGGGCCCTGCCGTGCCGATACTTTTCACCAAGCAATAGCCTACTCGAGAAAAATGTCTCTTAATTCAGACCGCCGTTACGCGGGGGGGGCTAGCTTCACCGAACGGAGAGGGGCGGGGTATAACGGACGGAATTCTCGGACAGACGGAAACGACAGCACAAAATAATCTGTACGCGAACAAGGCGATAAACAATATTTAGTCCGTTTATTGCGCTCAACGGAACAGAACAAATATGAAAAATAACAAGTGTTACGTCCTGTAAACTCTACATCTCCTTTTTCCGACAGATGGTTGATAGAATAGATAAAGAGAAGTATACCGAATGTATTGGTACCGAAAGAGAGGCTTCTAGGCTTCCAGGAAAATAATTTTACTAACAGAACATCCTGAAACGCCAGATGCATAAATAAAAAAAAAGGAAACTTATAACAATTGTGCAACAGGTGTCAATAAAAATTAAAACGTAGGGACTTGTCAAAATATTAAAAAACATTAAAAGCTCAGAAAATCTTGAAATGTCTCAAATTAACATCAAATGTCTGGTGGTAGATAAAGGAATTTCTGGAAGGAAAATAACTTTTAAAAAAATCAAAATTGCGCCGTGGATCCTAAGGATTAGAAAAACAAGAGGCAAGAGGCCTGCAATAATAAAGATAGGATACACGGCCGGAAGCTATAAAAATGTAAGCAGCAATTGTACGCTGCCGATAACAAAAAAAAGGTTACCTAACCATTTTTGAATTTGTTAATAAAAATTCTGGAAAATTGGAAGGGCTGAAACCATGTAAGCGGAGCCTCTTAAAAACATTTTCTCTGAAACCAATAGATATCGGGAACTCCTTATCAAAGTTTAGAAACTAAGAGCAAAAACTTAGAAATTTAAGAGAATCTGAGAGGAGGGCAACCAATAATTGCGAAGACGGAAAAGTGGAGGAACAAGACTAGCAAATGGAATTCTAATTTTTATAAAAATTAAAAACTCAACGATAGTCCTCCCCTTTCCCGAGCTTATAAAACAGCGTGTTTTGGCGCGGCTCGCTCTCGTTGTCTTCAAACAGTTAGCAAGGAATACATCGTGAAATTTGAGTGTGTGTGAGAGAGAATTTAATGCAATATTAAGATACAATAAAAAAGAAAATTTAAAACATTTGGTAATATGTATTAGTTTGTTGCGTGCTTCATGTGTTCGGATATCACGCGCTCTTATAATAATGTACACGCGGTCCTGCGTGATCGAGAGAGGGGCTCGATGCCCTTATATACTTTATTTTTCGTGAGCTCACTCTCTCGCCGTTACTGTGACTTTTAAGAGCATCCACGTCTCTTGTGATTACTGCGCCTAGTTTACCGAATATATATTTCTTTATATACTCATAGACTTATTACACGTTCTGTTTTTGGCATACAACGGTGAATCGTTATTCCATAAATACCTCGCCCACACAAATCTTTTAACAACATTGATAACCGAAATAAACTTTAATTTTAATATTAATTTTAATTTTAATTAATAAAATTAAAATATATGTATAAATGCGTGGTAAAATTTAATATACTTTTAATACGCAAAAAATAATATAATTTCAAATTACAGTACATTAAATACTACACATGAACATGTATGTACAGTCATTGACAGCAACACTTGAAGTTAGGGACACGATTTTAGAAATAGAAATTTGATGTGAACCACTGCATTCGTTTATGCGGCGCTTGATATGTGTGAAGCGCCGCATAAGCGAATGCAGTGATTCACATCAAATTTCTATTTCTAAATTCGTGTCTCTAACTTCAAGTGTTGCAACCTTTCTGTCAATGACTGTACACTAAATTTTAATACATTCTACAAAGTAATGTGGCGCGGTAATCGCGCAGACAGCGCAGACTGTGAAGACCATGGGTGCAGACGCATCAGTTAGTTAGTGGAAAAGGTACGACGAGACGACTCTATTACTTCGATGAGTGCTACGGAGAAAGTGTGTGCAGGTGCATCATTTCTTAATATCAGACGGAGTCATACGCGATATACAGTGGCTCATGAAAGTCTACATACATATTAAAAACCAGCAGTTTACCATTAAAACAATTATTTTTTGAAACATTAGCGAAAGTAAAAAATTTCTTATAATGAAAAACTAATACAGTAAACATATGAAACATTTTAATAAAAAAGAAAAATATGTATGAACAAAAGACTTAAATATCATTTATCCAAATTCTCACAAAAGTTCATATATACTAATAAATAATGCTATTTAAATTAATTCAAATTTGCAATAACGATGCATTACTACAATCTAAAATTAAAAACAAAGAATTTATATTGCGAAATGTGGATATTGATAATCGCAGTAATAAATTCTGCGACACCTAAAAAAATGAAAAGATTGCTAATTTATCTGAAATTAATGTTCTTTTGTTACTAACACCATCAAATGAGACTATACCATCTACTAGTTTTAATGAAAATATTATTATCGTTGACACGTGTAATATAGAGATTCTTCAAACTGAAGCAATAGATTTTGAAATAATCAATAAAAAATACAAAAATTCTATTATAATAAAAGATTGTAAAGAAAACGTAAGTTTTTATACACAATTATTTTATTGAAAACATATTATTATATAATATAAAAAATTTTAATTATACATTTATGTTGTAGATTTTATTTGAAGAAAATATAAACATAAATATAGTAAAGTCTCATGATAAAGAAAGTGTTAACAATCAGTGTATGAAAGACCAGCACAAATTCACAACCGAAAGGTCAGGATGTATAAATTTTCCAACCACATTTTCTGCATTAACGTACGACTTGGAACAAAAATTAAAAACAGACGTGTGGCCTGAGGCCACGTACTTCAGACCCCGCGCCGCGACCACCACCGTTCGCCCGAATTAATCGCGCGGTCCCGACCACATTTAAATTACGCGCGGGCCGACCAACCGCCCGCGGCGAGTAGCGCGGACCTACGCAACGAGCAACACGGGCCGCCCAACCGCCCACATGGCGCACCGCCACCCGACCGCTCGGGAGTGGGGGCCCCCACTTTCGGGCCCACGGGTATATAAGCCGCCTCGAGCGCAGACGAGGCACCTTGTTCCGCGCTGGGGAGCACCCCAGCATCCGATCCTCCAGGTCTTGGGCGCTCCCAAGACTTCCTCGACCGGGCTCACCCGGCTTCCGAAACCGACTTCGCTCTTCTCGACTCGGGCGCTCCCGAGCCTTCCCTTGACCGGGCGCTCCCGAGCCTTCCCTTGACCGGGCGCTCCCGGTCATCCTCGACACCGACATCTCCGAGACTCGGGCGCTCCCGAGCTTTCCCTCGACCGGGCGCTCCCGGCCGTCCTCGACACCGACATCTCCGAGACTCGGGCGCCCCCGTCTCTCTCTCTCGTTTCCTCGCGCCAACACGGCCCTGGCGTCCCGGCGCACGATTGAATTAAGTCACGGCGCCGCCGACTCGCGAACGCGGAACCTGTGCGTCCGACACGGCCCTCGCGGCCTAGTTTGTAATCCGCGCCGCCGACTCGCGAACGCGGAACCTGTGCGTCCGACACGGCCCTCACGGCCTGGTTTGTAATCCGCGCCGCCGACTCGCGAACGCGAAACCTGTGCGTCCGACACGGCCCTCACGGCCTGGTTTGTAATCCGCGCCGCCGACTCGCGAACGCGAAACCTGTGCGCCCGACACGGCCCTCACGGCCTGGCTTGTAATCCGCGCCGCCGACTCGCGAACGCGAAGCCTGTGCGTCCAATACGGCCCTCACGGCCCGGTTTGTAATCCGCACCGCCAACACAGAGCCTGTGCGTCCGACACGGCCCGAGCGGCCCGTCCTGTAACCCGCGGAGACCTGTATAACCGACGCGGCCTGTTACCTAGGATAAGTCCGGAAGCGACCCGCACTAGCGTTCTCTGGGAATCCAGCTCACGGCAGATAGCCGTTTTTCGTGACCATTTATTCTTGAGTTTATTACTGTATATATCTTCCTTTTCGTTAGACTGAGTGTATCATTTTGACTAAATATTCTTTCTTTCTTTTATTAATAAATTCTTTATTTTTCGATTAACCCAAGTCTCGGTTTTCTTTATACTCGTACCCTGGCTTCCGACGAGCTCTCCTGACCGGAAATTACCGTGTTACATGGCGCCCGAACAGGGACCTGACCGAACCGAGACTTGAGTTAACGCGAATGAAGAGCTGGATTTACAAACTGTCCAAAAACGATCTAGTCGAAGAATTAGCGCGAATTCACATTGACAATAGCGGTCCTTGCAGTCAATTACGACACCGACTTCGAAGGTTTGTAGAAACCAACTCCGACTATAAGCCCTCGATGGCCCTTAATAGAACCGATCCACCGAAACCACAGTGCAAATCACAATCAGCCATCCTCATGGAGGTACCAGACGACGAGCTACACGCCTCCAAACACCTGGATGCGTTTGCGGCTGGCACACCGCAGCACCAACCGCTCCCAGCATTCAGCCACGTGGAGGAACTGTTACCACTTCACGCCCCGGCACCAGAGGCTCGGATGGAGGGTGCCGCCATCAGTCGGGCCGAAGCGAGTTCCCCTCGTGGGGACGAATCTGTCAGCCTGACCGATCACGCGAAAGTTATCAATCAAATTAGAAAGTGGGGCGTCCACTTCGATGGAAGAGACCCGTTCGCCTTTCTCGAGCGCATCCAGGAATTACAGCGAGCATACGGCTACCCGGGGGACCTTTTGCTGCTAGGGCTACCCGAGATGTTAAAAGGAGATGCTTTGCTCTGGTTCCGAAATAACCAGGACCAGTGGAAACGTTGGGCCGATTTCCAAGATAGCTTCCGGAGCTATTACTTGCCCCACCGATACCGGGCCCAGCTCACGCGAGAAATACACGGCCGGATACAACGAGCGGGAGAACCGTTCAAGCAATACGCCACCGCACTGCTAACCATGGCCCGTCGAGCTGGGAACCTTTCCACCGACGAAGTCCTGGATCGAGTCTACGAGAATATGAGGCCCGAATATAAATTATACATCCGAATTCGAGACGTGAGCAACTTGGAGGACCTCACTAACCGGGCAACCGAATTTGAAGATATCAAACGCCAGGAGAGGGAACATACCGAGAAACAGCAAGCCAGTCGACCACCGGCAGTGGCCGTCGCCGTCGCCTATAGCCGAGAAGAGTGCTGTTGGCGCTGCAAGCAACGAGGCCACACCAGAGCCGAATGCCGACGTCCCGCCGTTAAGTTCTGCTCCCGCTGCGGCAAGGACGGCGTCCTAACGAGGGATTGCCACCCGTTGGCGGGAAACGCACAACGGGCCGGGGGCGTCGACCACGCCGACCGGCCCAGCACCAGCCAGAGTTAAGGTTTCGACCCCGGCCGCATCTGCCGATCATGCTCGGAAACAACGAGATTGAGGCGTTACTCGACTCGGGATCCGAGCTGTCATGCGTCAACGCCGACGTAGCAAGGTTGGCCGAAGACCTGGGCCATCATCGCCAGACAAATCGACAGCAGGTCAGACTAGCGGACGGGGAAACCACGGAGACCGCCGGTAGTCTGCAACTTCCGGTCCGGTACGAGGGGAAGACGTACCAGCACGAATTTACGATCATGCCGCACGCCCGCACGCCCATGATCGTAGGGATAGATCTCTGGGAACGGATCGGTCTAACTCTGCGGATCCCACCCGGCAGTACACGACTGAAACAAGCGTGCGGTTTGGACGAGGCCGGCCTGGCTACGCAAACACCAGAAGAGGAGGATCGCCTCAAGCATTTTCTCGAGGTAGAACTTGGCAAGTTCCGAGACGTGCACGGGCCTACCGATAAAATTACTCACCGGTTACGCCTGAAAACCGATCAACCAATTAAACAGAGATACCGCCCACGCAATCCAGCCATGCAGGAGGTCATAAATCAGGAAGTTAACCGAATGGAGCAAGAGGGAATTATCGAGCCCTCCCGCGGAGCGTGGAGTTCGCCCATTGTGCTCGTCAAAAAGAAGGACGGCCGGTATCGGTTCTGCATCGACTATCGTAAGGTCAACGAAGTCACCGAAAAGGACGCATACCCGCTGCCACAAGTTAATGCCACGCTCGACAAATTGCGAGGAGCACGATACCTAACTACGCTGGATCTGAAGGACGGCTATTGGCAGGTGCCACTGGAACCGGAAAGCCGACCGGTCACTGCGTTCACGGTCCTCGGCCGAGACCTGATGCAGTTCAAAGTCATGCCGTTCGGACTGCACTCAGCGCCGGCCACGTTCCAGCGGCTTCTAGACGCAGTGATCGGTCCCGAGTTGGAGCCGTGGGCATTGGTTTACCTCGACGACATTATCATTCTCAGTTGTACGTTCGATGAACATCTAGACCACTTAAGAACGGTCTTCGAGCGCCTGCGTGATGCGAAGCTACGCCTAAATCCAGAGAAATGTTATTTCTGCCGACCACAGTTAAAATACCTGGGCCACATAATTGACCGCCGGGGTATACGCACCGACCCGGAGAAAACGTCAGCCGTAACCAACTGGCCACCACCGACAACCCTCCGCCAAGTACGGCAGTTCCTGGGCATGGCCTCATGGTACCGCCGATTCATCGAGAATTTCTCCAGCATCGCGGCCCCGCTGTCACGACTTACCAGGAAACACGCCCGTTGGAATTGGGGGCCCGACGAAGAGAAGGCATTCACCGGCCTGAAAACCGCACTAACAACTGCGCCAGTACTGGCCTGCCCGGACTTCACCCGCCGCTTTGTGCTCCAAACGGACGCTAGCACCAGCGGCCTCGGAGCCGTATTGACACAACACCTGACGGAAGGAGAACGGGTGGTTGCATACGCCAGCCGCACACTCAACAAGGCGTAGAAAAATTACAGCGCCACGGAACTGGAATGTTTGGCGGTTGTCTGGGGTATACGGAAAATGCGTGGATACATCGAGGGTTATTCTTTCACGGTAGTCACCGACCACCAGGCATTGAAATGGCTGCAGCGCTTGGAGGAGCCCTCTGGACGGCTGGGGCGATGGCTGTTCGAGCTACAGCAATTCGACTTCGACGTACGTTACCGACGAGGGGCGGCAAATCAAGTGGCCGACGCACTCTCCCGACAGCCGATCGTGGCCAGCACCGAGGCAGTAACCTCCGATAACTGGTACCAACGCATCCTCAACGGAGTACGGGAAAACCCAGCGAACTTTCTCGATTACAGAGAACAAGAAGGGCGCCTGTTCCGTCACATCCTACACGAATTAGATTTTAAGGAGGTCGACCCAGCGACACAGTGGAAACAGTGCGTGCCCAAACCAGAGCGACCACAGACGATAGCCCGGCATCATGAGGGCATTAACGCCGGACACTTTGGCACCGCCAAAACCATTGCCCGCATGGCCAGACTGTTCTACTGGCCGGGCATGTTTCGCGATATCACCCGCTTCGTAAGACAATGTAAGAGTTGCCTGGCCTACAAGGTGTCACCTACAAAGCCAGCCGGGAAGCTACACACGGCACCAGTATCGGCACCTTGGCAACAAGTCACCATGGATCTGATCGGACCCTTGCCCCGCTCTCGGAAAGGCCACACGTGGCTTTTGGTCATGCAGGACCGATTCTCAAAATGGGTGGAACTCCAGCCGTTACGTAAAGCGACCGCAGGGGCAGTAGCCACCGCAATAGCAGAAAGAATTTTGTACCGGCATGGGTGCCCTGATCAAGTAATTTCAGATAACGGCACGCAGTTTAAGTCTCACTTACTAAAACGGCTGCTGGCGTCCTGGCACATCCAGCATCGCACGACGCCTATCTACACCCCTCAATGCAATCCGGTCGAACGGACTAACCGCACCATCAAGACGATGATCGCGCAATACACGCAACGACATCACCGGCGCTGGGACGAACAATTAGGTCCCATACAATTCGCGTTTAACACCGCTCAACACGATGCAACCGGATATACGCCCGCCTTCCTGAACCATGGGCGCGATTTAGCGTTTATGCATCCCGACGACCGCCGGCACGCCACACCAACAACGCCGCACCGAACTCAGCGCGCGCTGCACGAGGCCTTTCAAGTAGTCCGGGTTAACCTAGCTCGAGCATTTCAACGCCAAGAAACCGCCTATAATCTACGGCGACGAGACTGGCGGCCTAGAATCAACGACACCGTATGGAAAAAAGAGCACCCGCTGTCGCGGAAGACCGACGGTTTTAATGCAAAACTGGCGCCAAAATATTCAGGCCCGTTTACAGTGGCCAAATTCCATTCGCCAGTGATAGTGGATCTCCGCGACGCCCGAGGGCGCTGGCAGCGGCGCATCCACATTCAGGACCTCAAGCCGGACTCCCCACCATCAGAAACCGACCAATCCACGCCTAAGACGGCCCCGCAATTAGGATATATAAAGCGCTCACGACCACGGCCATCATCAGTCAGTAGACCGAAAGCAGCTATGGCAAATCAAGAGAAAATACGCGAACTCTTCGGAAGCCTCAGTGAGGAAAGTGAATCGCCACCAGCCAGCCCACCGCCAGGGGCCTGGCCACCGCCGGTCGACCCGAGCCGCCGTTATCCGGTGCCACGCGTCGGGACGAGCGTCCAGCGAGGAGACGGCAGCCAGCGGGGTCACACCCGTTGGCTAGAAGAGCTACCACCCGCTCTTCCTAAAGCACCCCGAAAAAGCCAGGGGCGCCCTCGGGCTCTGCCGGATCCAGCCGCCGGTACGACCAAGACCACCACCGCTCGGTCAGGAAAAGGGCCAGGGCAAGCAACCACGACAGACCCGCAAGGATCGACCAAAAAGTTGCAGCCCACTAGAGCAAGCTCCACGTCCAGCTCGGACAGCCGCAGGACCGACGGCGGCCCCGCCAAAACAGCAGCGTACAAAGCCCATCGAGGCGAGACAGAAGATGTGGGCACAAGTCGACCGCCAAGACCGACAGAATCGGCCAAGACACCGACGAGGCGTCATCAACGCTCGCCACCACGCCAAGGGCCAACAATTCGGGCCATGGAAGTCATCCAACCAGCCCGGCGCGAGCCGAAAAACATCGCTGGGATCGAGATCAGCATGCCCGACAAAAACCAGACGGGGCTGACGGCCACACCAGGGGGACCGCCGGCTCACGGCAGGGCAGCCAGACTGAAAGCACCGCGCATTCGGCCAGCCATCGCAGCCACAACGGCCAAACTAGCGACAGCCAGGACACGAGGAGGAACCATAAGCTCCTCGACGGCGGTCAGGCTTCCAACTACAGCCAACGCACCCGCGGTCCTGCCACTACCGCCATTCGCGCTGGAGCTCAGGCGGGCCACGGCCCCGCCGGTGGCTACATCACCGATGGCACCAGTGGTCCCGCCGACAACAACGCCCGCGGCTCCACCACAGACATCGCCAGCATCTCCACCTCCGCCATCGCTGACAGCTCCATCGCCGACGCTAGCGACAGTCACCTCACCGACGCCACCCGCCTACATCCGCGAGAAAGAATGGACGTCGAGGCCAGGCATCCCACTCGCCGTGCCAATCCAGCTCCCGAACGGCGAAATCACCTCGGTACCGATGTCCGCTATCCGCCACAATCGGAAGTGGCGGGCCCGGACCGCAACCGGCAAATGGTTGCTGCGCTTCGCCCCCGACGGCCGACTCTCCATGTGCCGGAAGATCCAGGGGGAGGCCTTCGATTAAAAAGAGGGGGTGATGTGGCCTGAGGCCACGTACTTCAGACCCCGCGCCGCGACCACCACCGTTCGCCCGAATTAATCGCGCGGTCCCGACCACATTTAAATTACGCGCGGGCCGACCAACCGCCCGCGGCGAGTAGCGCGGACCTACGCAACGAGCAACACGGGCCGCCCAACCGCCCACATCGCGCACCGCCACCCGACCGCTCGAGAGTGGGGGCCCCCACTCTCGGGCCCACGGGTATATAAGCCGCCTCGAGCGCAGACGAGGCACCTTGTTCCGCGCTGGGGAGCACCCCAGCATCCGATCCTCCAGGTCTTGGGCGCTCCCAAGACTTCCTCGACCGGGCTCACCCGGCTTCCGAAACCGACTTCGCTCTTCTCGACTCGGGCGCTCCCGAGCCTTCCCTTGACCGGGCGCTCCCGGTCATCCTCGACACCGACATCTCCGAGACTCGGGCGCTCCCGAGCCTTCCTTCGACCAGGCGCTCCCGGCCGTCCTCGACACCGACCTCTCCGAGACTCGGGCGCCCCCGTCTCTCTCTCTCGTTTCCTCGCGCCAACACGGCCCTGGCGTCCCGGCGCACGATTGAATTAAGTCACGGCGCCGCCGACTCGCGAACGCGGAACCTGTGCGTCCGACACGGCCCTCGCGGCCTAGTTTGTAATCCGCGCCGCCGACTCGCGAACGCGGAACCTGTGCGTCCGACACGGTCCTCGCGGCCTAGTTTGTAATCCGCGCCGCCGACTCGCGAACGCGAAACCTGTGCGTCCGACACGGCCCTCACGGCCTGGTTTGTAATCCGCGCCGCCGACTCGCGAACGCGAAACCTGTGCGCCCGACACGGCCCTCACGGCCTGGCTTGTAATCCGCGCCGCCGACTCGCGAACGCGAAGCCTGTGCGTCCAATACGGCCCTCACGGCCCGGTTTGTAATCCGCACCGCCAACACAGAGCCTGTGCGTCCGACACGGCCCGAGCGGCCCGTCCTGTAACCCGCGGAGACCTGTATAACCGACGCGGCCTGTTACCTAGGATAAGTCCGGAAGCGACCCGCACTAGCGTTCTCTGGGAATCCAGCTCACGGCAGATAGCCGTTTTTCGTGACCATTTATTCTTGAGTTTATTACTGTATATATCTTCCTTTTCGTTAGACTGAGTGTATCATTTTGACTAAATATTCTTTCTTTCTTTTATTAATAAATTCTTTATTTTTCGATTAACCCAAGTCTCGGTTTTCTTTATACTCGTACCCTGGCTTCCGACGAGCTCTCCGGACCGGAAATTACCGTGCTACAGACGGAATATTAAAAGCGCAACGATATTTTATATCATTTTGGGGACAATATTTATGGCAGGAAACGCATACAAAGCCAACAAAATTAGATTATTCTAATTTAGCCCAAAGTATAGTTACTGCGTATCCGAAGCTTAGTGGTGTCAGAAATGGTTGTGTAAGTATTATTATTTTATATATGTATTGTTATATACTTTATGATTTTTAATTTTTATTTGTCACACATGTAATAAAGTTTTTGTTTTACTAGGAAATTGTCAGATGACAATTAAGTACATGGATTAAAAATCATCGATTAAACAAAAATAGACTACAGTTAAAAAAACATAGCAGCGAGCCAAAAACTGAAACTACAAACTTGGCATCTATTGTTCCATCTTCTTCTATGTAAGTTTAAAAATAATTTTTAATTTAACAATAAAAGAAAGTAACATTTATATATGAGCCGTTTATTTTGAAAGTGGCCTAAGTCCATTTATCTTTAAATCGAGATATTTAAGGGTTTGCGTTTCTATAAATTTAAAAATATACGTATGGGATACTAATGAGTCATACCGCTTAAATGTATCTAAGGGTGTTAAATTTATAGTTTCTATTAAAATAGTGGCAATTATTAAGTGAATAATATGCGTTTTTTTATCAAGAATGGAGTTAGGCCACTTTCAAAATTAACAACCAGATTCATTATAAAATTTGAAGGTGCCCAAGTCCACTCAACATAATTTAAGATACTTCAAATTGAAAAAAAAACAATACTGAATTTATTTTACATATCTTTAAAACACTTCAGAAACGTAATATTTATACCATTAAATACATTTTTTGACTACATAACGTACAAAATTATAAACATAAATTTATTACAAAACATATTATTACAAATACATTTTGTGCATGTAAAAAGTATTTGAAGAAATCATGATGTTCCGGTGGTATATATCGTAATAGGTCCATTATGTCCTTGAATTTTGCTGTAATAATTTGTCTGATATTCTTATACAGTGGTGTCAATACAATATTTTCGAACTTTCTTGGTCTACCCCGACGTGGTAATAAATTCAGGACTTAAAAATTTTTATTCTCATTCATTGATGTCTTATAGAAAATTTTATACGGTTCATTTCTGACAAAACGCATCCAACATATTTTTAGCCAGTTTATTGATTCTCCATTAGAATTTTTTACTTTTAAAATTGCATCTTCTAATAATTTTGTTGATACAAAATCTTCTTGTCTCATTTCATTTACAATAAAATTATTACTTTTCCGACACTTTTTAATAATCTTGTAATAATCTTGGGGAACAAACAGTAAATTATTTTTCTTTATTGACATTTCTACCACGCCAAAATCTCTATCATTTGGTAAAAACGAATGTCCTGATATTAAAAATTTGTGATCTATGATTTCCACATTATTTTCCAAAGTTTGGACAAGTTTTAACCACATTAAAGCTATTTTAATGTTTCTGCTTTGCCCGGTGCACATGTCACTGTAAGCTATAATGTGTCTTTCACTTTTTAAATTTTTAACATGTTTTAGGATGCATGAAACAATTTCTTGAGCACCTCTGGATGCAATAGTTTCATCCCAAACGTACATGTAAACATTATCGTCATGAAAATTGTGAATGCCTAAATTTAGGACATACATACTGCGTTTGTAATATGCTACTGAGGTAGTCAACTTGGGATATGGTAATGCTTTTTGCAAGTCGAACGAGAAAGCAAAATAATAATCTGAATTACGTAATACTTGCTCCTGATCTTGCTTCATTGAATTCCTAGCTGATTCCGCTAATCTTAAATGGACATCGTGTTCTTCTGTAAGTCTATTTTTTTCTTCATCATCAGTCGATGCTTTAATTTTAATGTTTAATAAGTCGCATTTTTGACACGTATCTTTGCGCGGTTGGTGGAAATGTAAATCAAAATCTTTTTTAAATATTTTTCTGTAAGTCCACTCATTAACGGCTTTTATTCTATTTTCTTCGCAATGAAGCCCGTATAAATTAAACATTTTCCTCAGAGTTAGATCAGGATGTAAATATCTTCTATTAGGATTATGAAATCTGGTATAATGGAATTCAAATTTAGGAAAACTTTTAATATGGTTATGAACGTGATTTTTCCCTTCCTCAGATAATTTTCTTGATGATCCAACCATCATCCCACGTAAATCATTGCCTACATTTTTAGAGTTTAATACTCGTTTTAAGCGTCCTTCATTTATTTTAAAAGTATCCAATAAGAATTTTTTACAGACGGGAACTTTTCCGTTTTTAGAATTTAATAAATACGTAAAACTCCAGTTTCTTGGCGAACCTTTTCCGTTTGTTGGACGTCCTCGTTCCACAATTTTGCGCTCGACAGCTTCGTAAAGCAATACATTTTGTTTGTTAAAATCTCTCAAACCCCAAAACTTCTCAAAAATATTCTTTCTTTCTCCTTCATCGTAGTTTTTAGTGCAAGCATTCCGACAACGGCAATCTTTGTTTTCGAAAATTTTTTCAGGTACAATATTTCCGGTTTGAGTACAATACCTTTTTCCTGAATTCCGTTTAATCTTTCGCACTTTTTGGATGTATGGTTCATCAATCTTTTGTCCATTGTTATTCGTATCTTCATTCTCTGAAGACGAATATTGTTCGATAATTCTGTTTCTTTTTCAATTTTTTTTTTAATTATTATTTACTATTTCTTCTTCACTATCTGAACTAAATAAAAATAGTCTTGTTCTGTTCTTCCCCATGGGTGAAATAATTTCTAAAATTTAACATTAAATTTTAAGTTTTATATTAATTAAACGTTATTCAACTAACGTAATTGTCCAAAAACCGAGGTTAACTTGTAAATACTAATTAATTAAAATTACCTTCATCACTACTTTTCGACATTATCAATAGTAAATATCTTGATTTAAGTATAAATGGAGTTAGGCCACTTTCAAACTATACGATTTGATTATTAAACTAACTCTGAGAACTTATGTGTTAAGAATTATCGTATTTCCTCGGATTATAAGCAACTTGAAATGCTTTACTGATAAATAACATGAAGTTGTGCACGTAACCATGACAACCAGAAAAAATTAAAAAATGGAGTTAGGCCACTTTCAAAATAAACGCTGGCCGAGGCGTTGCAGGCGCTGCGGGCGCACACGGACACGGCATTGTGCTTAGTGTGCGTATGATGCCCGTCTGCAACACAGTATACTAAGAGACAGTAGGGACAGTGAGCGTCGGTACCTTTGATCTTTTTCAGCCAAATATTTCTGGTCACATGACTCGGCGCCATGTTTTTGGGCGGCAAATGCCGTATGAATAATTTTGTGGGCCTCGAGAAATTGAAGTCTTTAGGCAGCAAATGCCGTATAAATAGTACGTGGGCCCCGAGAAATTAAACAATGTTTTTATTTTAATTTTGCATATTGCACATTGGAGAGGTGGATTTGTTTACAATTATATTGCACGTAAACGAATGTAGCGGTTCGCATTTTCTGTTTCTAAAAGTTATGTTGCAACTTTATGTGTTGCAATCATTCTGATCACGAGTGTACACGTTGTAAGAAATTAAACAAAGTTACAGCACTAAGCCCAATACTAGCTTATAAAGCTAGTGTATGTACACTACTTTTTAAGCTAGTGTTGAGCTTAATGTTAAAACTTTGTTCAATTTCTTGCATCGTGTATGTACACCGAGCTTTAGGGACCATCAATTACTAGAATCTTGGTCCGTCTCATAGTTACACCTTATGTCAACTGCCTTTATTAAATAAATATATTTCTTTTCTTTTGTTTTACTATGAGTTCAGGGTTGTTAACCCTTTTAAAACATAACAAATACTTTATTAAACTGTATTGAAATTAAAGCAATTTCAAATTAATTTACAGTCAACGCTATTGGTGCGGCCAAAAACATGGCCGCTCGTAGATGCGCGAGCGAAACTGCGCGGCTCACAAATTTTCGCTTATTATCCCTACTGTCTCTTAGTATTGTAATGGTCTGGTCGATAGGTGAATAAAGAAACTGGTCCGGGTATATCGTGTTCTTTTATTTCCATTCACTTCTAGTAGTTTTACAGACGACTCGTCCTCCGTTCTGCGTTCGCCCGCTTTTAAATCTAGCGCCTTGGTCGCCATCTATAAATACTCTTAGTCGAGTCGAGCGAGCTGCCATCTACATGATTTACTGTTCTCAGACCAACTATGTGTTCGCGCGCAGAGCGAACACCAGTGCCGCTCCTTTTCCCCAAATATACTACAGCTCGGCCCTCCTGACCTCGCCCGCGTCTCGCGGGTGTTACATTTATTTCGCTCAATATAGCCCGTTTCACCATTAACAATATTTAATTTACATTATTTGGATTCAGAGATACACTCTTCGTACTTAACACAATTATAATTTGTGCTACAATCTTGAGGCGCTCGTTATAATTCTATTACTAATTGGAATATGTGTCCAATACTCGACCTAATCAAATCGGAAGCAACTTACATTACTTAATCAAAATAAGAATCGGAAATCCGCTTAATATTCGATAGAATTAAAACCGGAACCTAATATAATGTTCCCATCATAATCTGAATCGGAATCGGGATACAGACCCTTTTGCATTGTATCATTTCTCTTGGAAGAAGAGACATGAATTTCAATCCCATACTGACTTATCGTTACATTTATACAATTGTCGCAGTCAACTTAAAACTACTTTCGTTATCGTACTATTTTAACTTAATTTTCTAATTATCAAATGCTTTCATTCACACTAAACTGTTTGTAATACGTAGATTACTTGGAAGGATATTCGTTTGTCTACATTTATTTCGCCGGTTTCAATTTATCCGCTGACAATATCGCATTATATGGTCTACTTGTAATATTAAATTCCGGCACGTCTGTTACTACATACCGATTATTGTTCAATACCTTTGCCACTACATATGGTCCCCTATAATTTGACTTAAGTTTGCGTGATTGCCCCGGGAGATTTTGTGTGTCTTTTACAAAGATCGATTGCCCCGCGCTATATAATGTCGGTTTTTTATGTAAACTATAATAATATATTTTGTTGTAATTGCGTATTTTTTCTGTTGCCACAGCGGCTGAGTCTCGCGCTTTATTCCTTTCTAGTTCTATTTGGTGATCTATGCCTAACAAGTCGTCGACCAATGCCGTGATTTTAAAATCTGAATGGTTTCGTTGGTCATATCCTAATAATAGCCGACTAGGAGTGTTTTTAAGCGATGCGTTTCTTGTGTTATTTATTACATATTGTATCTGTGGAAGCACTTCACACCACGTTGTTTCGCTTGTCGCGGCTTTCGTTAACGAAGATTTAACAAATCTGTTTGTGCGCTCTGCCAAACCATTTGCCCACGGTGACGCTACCGCAACCTGTCGCTGTTTAATGTGTAAATGTTCTAAAAAGGTTGTAAATTCCTTCGCGGTGAATGCGGTACCGCGGTCGGTTACGATCAGGTTCGGTGTACCAAAAATGTTAATTAGAGATTTCAATTTCTCTATAGTTTCTTTTGCTGTCATAGAACGTGTCGGCATTAACCATGTATATCGCGTAAAGGCGTCCACGACAACTAATATGTGTCGACACCCGTTTGACTCTGGCAACGGCCCGAAGTGATCCATATGCAAGATTTCGAAAGGTAATCGCGGTTTTTCACTTATATTTAATTCTCCCTCGTGTGCATGGGATGAGGTATTCGCCGCCAGACAAGTTATACAATTCTCAATATAATCTCTTACTTTTTTCCTTAATCCGGGAAACCAATATGTTTTATATATCCCCTCTATTGTTTTATCGGCCCCGCAATGAGCCATTTCATCGTGGTATACCTTAATTAATGGATTAATCATGCCTTCCGGAATATAAAACCGATCCCTGTCTTCCCCTTTTTTGTATACTAGACCCTCTATCAGACTAAATTTGTCGTGTGGCTTCTTTTCTAGACTCTGCGCTAACTCTTTCACGGTGGGATCGCGAAGCTGACGATGTACCAATTCCGCCTCCAACGGCAGGGAGTCCACCAACGCTACGTGCCTACTTAGTGCATCCACGTGAGACATCTGTTTTCCCGGACGGTGGGTTACTTTAAAATGATAGTTCTGTAATGCCAGGGTCCAACGAGCGATTCTAGGGTTGAGATTGTCCTTGTTAACTGCATAAACCAACGCGTTGCAGTCTGTTACAATCGTAAAGTTCAAACCGTGTACGTATATATGGAATCTCTCTACTGCCCTTACTATTGCGAGCATCTCAAGCTCGAAACTATGATATTTTGTTTCAGTTTCGCTGGTTGATTGACTAAAATAGGCCACCGGTGCCCAACCAACGTCTGTTTGTTTTTGCAGCAAAACAGCAGCAAGACCCTGCGCGCTTGCATCCGTATGCAGTTGCGTTTCCAGGTTTGGATTATAAATCCTCAAGACCGGGTTCGACTTAAGTTCTTTTTTTAAAGTTTCAAATGATTCCATACATTCTCCATCAAATCTAAACTCTACTTTTTTTTTAAGCAGATTATATAAAGGCCTGGCTTTGACTGCAAAGTTTTTTATAAATTTCCTAAAATAGCTGGCCAACCCGAGTAACCTCTGAACCTTATGTACCGATTTTGGCTTAGGAAATCTATCAACTGCTTCCGTATGACGAGATCTCAGAGTTATTCCCTCGTCACTGACCACACATAGCCAAGGTATTGTACCCTTTTCTTTAGAAATTGACATTTGCTATAGTTTAATTCTAATCTATATTTCTTTAAAAGAAGTAATGTGGCTCTGAGCGATTTTAAGTTCTCATCTACGGTATTTGACGCTATCATAATATCGTCTATATATACTATCGCTTTGTCCTGCCTAATTAACGGCTGCAGGATTTGTACTAACCGTTTCTGAAACTCGGCCGGGCTCTCACAGAAACCGAATGGGAGCCGCTTGTACTCATACTGCTCATCAGGCGTTGCAAATGAGAAATACTTGGTATCGTCCGGATGCACCCGAATCTGGTGGAACCCGTCACGCATGTCTAAGACCGTGAATATTTTTTTATTTCCCAGAGTTGACAAGCAATCCTCGACGTGCGGAAAAGGATATTTTTGTTTCGCGACTCTATTATTGAGGGGACGAAGATCCACGCAAAGACGGTTGGAGCCGTTTTTCTTTTGGACCGGTACTACCCGCGCGCAATACGGTGAGTTACTTGTTTTAATTATATCTTTATCTAGGAGGTCATCTATTATTTTTTGAATTTCTATACGTTGTGTATATGCGAACTTTCGCGGCGTGTACGCGTAAACAGAGTTATCTTTTAAGTTCACCCTAACATAATAGTCGTCCTTTTCCTCCGGTATATCTATGTTTTCAATTTCTGTTATTAAGTCTTTCAGCTTATTTTTATTTTCAGACCCGACGTCCGTCTGGCATTGTTCCAACACTGTTTCTATAACCGACGTTACTTCGCAAACATTAAACTGAGGCCATAATAATTTTTCTGCCTCGTCTACCTCTGAACAAGGTGTGTATGTAAATGTTATTTTATTTCGGTTTAGAAAGTCGCGTCCTAGTATTATTTCGCTACTAAACTTGTTATTTTTCAGTATAAGAAACTCGCCGTTAAAACTATTTTCGGGCCATCGTTCAAATTTAATTACCGCTATGTATTTTCCATATATTTCAATGGGCATGCCGTTTATTGCTTGGAACCGTACTTCCGATTTTTTCATTTCGTCTGATTTACAATTATCCCGCCAAATATCTTCTCGTATAAATGACACTGGACTACCGGTGTCTACTAATACCTTTAGATTACATGTTTTATCATTACATTTGATTATCTTGTAACGAGGTAGGCACCTACCTCGCCCCGGCAAAACATCGGCCGGCCCGTCGGACCGAACATCGTCCGACGGAATAGGGGCGCGGTGCGCCCCGACCCTTTTTTAAAACACCGCGAAGATTAACGCGCACCGTTATCGGTAAGCGTACCGCCGTCCCGCGTCGCGCGAAAATTAATACTATTAACGATCGCGACGAGCGCTGCGACGCCAACCCCCGGGAACCCGAACGCCCCGGGCCACGCGAAAGACCAAATAAAAAGGCCGGGTACCGAGCGATCGAGAGCAGTCTTCCGATCTACTGAGCTCCGTTCCGGGCCTCCGCTCAGTAGCTTCCCAGACAACCAAGCAACCCAGGAGTCGCTAAGCACGAGGGTCGAGCGTTCTCGGCCTTCGCCAAGAGTTCTTGGCCGCGACACCGCCTCCTTTCCTCCGAAGCTCCCAGGTCGCCAGCCACAGCGGATAAAGCGGGGTGAAGCGTGCTTCGCCTCCGCCGAGCGTTCTCGGTTTATCCCGTGGCAGACACCCGTACAGCATCTCCAGCCGCTTCGGCGGTTCCTGACGAGCGCGGCGCAATCCGGAGGTAAAGAGTATTTCGCCTCTGCCGAGCGTTCTCGGCGATTGCCCCCCGCGCTCCCGTTCCTAGAGAAACCGCGGTCCATCATAGGGAGGGCACCTTATTGTACCAACGCGCGCGAATTCCCGCGACCGACGACGATTCCATTTGCGTCACCCGTGCGATAGGCGCCGCGTCCTAAAAACGTATATAAAGAAAAGCAAAACTCACGCGACCGCCGACAACTCTGTTTACGTCGCCCTTACGAAAAAAAAAAGACACGAGACTCTAAGTGCTTTCGCTCCTTCCCGCGGACACCCCGGCCGGCCCTGAACGCACGCGACGACTCGCCGAATACCGCGGCGAGTCGCTTGACCGTGTCCGGCCACACGGAGGGGAGAAAGGGGGGTGTTACAATCTTTATAGCACGCTCGTTAATACTTAAATTAAAATCTCGCTCTGCAACCGCCATCACGGTGATGTCCTCTTCCTGGTCCTGATGTTCCGCAGCGACGGCTGCCACGCTGACCGGTTGTCGTCGATCGTGAATCTCATCGTTGCGCCGCAGCTTCGGACACTCCGGTCTCCGATGTCCCAGCTCTCGGCAATGAAAGCACGTCATTTCCGTCTCTCTGGTGGCTGGTTTTCGCTCAGTCGGTCTGTACCCGTTTCTTGTAGACTCGTACCTGATACTCGGGTCCTTAGATTAAAACGATTTGTGATTAATGTTTGCATTCTTTTTAGCGTACTCACACGATGCGGAGGTGATTCTACGCATCTCCTCCAGAAAGTATTCAATCGACTCGGCTTTTATTGTGGCTGCCGTTGCTCGGAGAGAGGCCTTGCCTATTCCTCCGACTATCAGATTTATCGCGTCGCGCACAGGTAATTTTAGAGGCTTCATTAATGAGAGTTTATTGATGGCATACGCCTGAAAAGTTTCTTTGCTAAACGCCCAACGTCGGGCCTCAACTTTTTGCATCTGCAGGTAGAATGGAACTCGATTCTCGAACACGCACAGCAACGCTTCTCGTAGAGCCGTCCAAGATCGGATCACTGGCCCGGTTTGAAACTCGAACCAAGTTTTTGCGTCTTTAACGAGCTTACTGGAGGCCGCAAGCAGAACCGTCCCGGAAGATACGCGATGGATTTCAGCAATTTGGTCCACCCGCTCTATCCAGCAATTAACGTTTTTATCCTCTGTGCCACCGAATTGAGAAATTTGCTGGGCTATTAGCCTTACTGAATTTACTGGTGCAGATTCGTTATCGGTAAAGTAATCAACGTCTGACCTTATTCTTTCGATTCCAGATGAAGCGATTCTCTCCTCCGTCGGCGCCGCCTGCGGGTTGTCCATTCGTTCGACGTTCTGCACACTTTCCATCGGACTGCTGCCCTGAGGACCCTCCGTCGGTCGCCATTGAGTAATCAGCCGGGTAAATTGCTCCATCATCAGTTGATTTTGCCGTTCCATCATCCGTTGGTTCTGCTGCTTCATTTCTTCCATAAAAGCCGTCATCAAACTCTGCGCTGATCCGGCCGCACCTCCTCCAGTCCTGGTCCTTCCCGTCGGGGCCGATTTCGTGGATTTTACCGTGTCCTCCTCTTCTTCCACCGGTCCCGCTCCACTAGTACCTTCGCCTGGATCCCGTCGCAGAAGGTAAGCCATGATTGTCTCCACAATTGCCTCTTTATTACCCGTAACAATTAATTGGTATTTTTTTGCTTCTTTTTTTAGAGCCTCGACCGTCATGCCCGTTAGGCGCTCTCTTTCCATGGTCTCATCCACGTCGTCCATCGTAATCGTTAACTTTGATGGGATTCGTCTAGCTGACGTATTCTTTACTGGAGATTGCCGACTGCGTGGCCTACTCCTTTTATATTCTGTCTCGAAAGACTAATGCAAATTTCTTGCACGGTAAGTTTAAACTATTATAGAATTAACTCAGTTTCTATGGTCTTACTCCGACTCATTTTAACTATGCTCCAGCTCCGAATTAAATTACTTTTGGTCTAACTCCGAATTTATTTATTTGATAGCTGCGCTGACTCCGATGGCTATCAATTGGACTTACTCCGATTTTTTATAGACAGTTGGGCTAACTCCGACGGCTATCTTCACTGGCCTCTTTGAAGGACTTGGCCTTCAATCCCACTGATGATCTGTAATGGTCTGGTCGATAGGTGAATAAAGAATCTAGTCCGGGTATATCGTGTTCTTCTATTTCCATTCACTTCTAGCAGTTTTACAGACGACTCGTCCTCCGTTCTGCGTTCGCCAGCTTTTAAATCTAGCGCCTTGGTCGCCATCTATGAATACTCTTAGTCGAGTCGAGCGAGCTGCCATCTACATGATTTACTGTTCTCAGACCAACTATGTGTTCGCGCGCAGAGCGACCACCAGTGCCGCTCTTTTTCCCCAAATATGCTACAGTATACTGTAAGAGGAAGTTCTTTTTTCTAGTGAGATTCCCCTGGAAGCCGCTCAGGATGAATAAAGAAAACTTTTATAAGTGTGTCAGGTCTCACTTTATTGGTCCTATCTTCGATCCGTTTCCTCTGCGCGTTACTGAACGACTCCCCGAGCCGACGGCCGTTCGAAGCCGGCTGCCCGTTGAGCGATCGTGCTGCCCACGTGCGTTCATCTATATACATCAGCTCTAAGAGCTTTGGCGGTTTCTACCAGACGGCGCTAAAGCGACCCGCCACAGCGCTGCTAGTGGTAAATCTTTTACAGCTCGGCCAGGTCTGACTCTACTTGCGGCTCGCAAGTGCCTTATTTGCTCGTGGTACAAAGTAAGCTTTGCCTGCCCAGTGGGCTAACATTTTACGTTAGATTACAATAATTTTATAAACTTTTTTTATATCTCGCCCTATCGGACACGCTGTTTACCTTATTAAGTGTCATAATCACTGACTTAGAAAACATCATAAAGTCGCTCTTTATCAACCAACCAATTAAAGAAAAAATCAAATTATTAACATAGACTGTAATAAAATAAAAAGAAAGAAATGAGAGGCCTTTGAATAGCCGAAATTTACATAATTTGAGTAGTTGGTTTAAACAAAAATCAAGTACCGTAAAGAACCATCTTAAACTACTGGAAGCTCAGGCTTCGCATCAGATTTATATTGTTACGCCCGGTATACGGAGCAGCGTGAAGCTGCCGGCTCGCTCCGAAGTCTCGGTTCCCCGTTGCCAGGGGAACGAGGATTATTATTATTTGTTAATTGACAGTTCTGCCCATGTCTCGAATTGGTGCAGACGTGTTACTGCTTGCATGCTTTTTATTAAATATCGTTCCTGTTTCTTTTTACAAATCGTGTCTCTTTCTTTCGCGGAGCTCAGGCGCCGCGAGTGTGTGTGTGAGTGAGAGTGTGAGAGACGCGAACGCGGAAACGTCCGCCGACCCGTTCCCGGCGTAACATTTTGGGGGCTCGTCCGGGATGGCTACGCATGCGGCGAAGAGGAGGCGATCCCGTCAGGAGGATCCTGCTTCGTCTGAGGCGGCGGCGTTCGAGTCGCTTCGCCAGGAGATGCGTCAACTGCGGGTCGAGCAGGAACAGAGGGAGGAGAGTCTGCGAGCTGAGATTCGTCTGCGTGATGACGCGATCACGAGGATGCAGAGCCGAATATTGCAGCTAAGTCCCTCCAATAATTTTTCGCGCGTCTCCGGTGTTCTTCCGGCGGAGGGGGGCGCGAGTTTTGTTCCGGATGTCTCTCCGGTTGAGGGTGACGCGCGTTCCGTGTCCGGGCTAAATCTAAAGTTAGACACATATGACGGTTCCGTTCCGTTGCGGGAGTTCTGTTCCCAATTTGATTTAATCGCTCGGGCGAAGCAGTGGGGACAGGAGGCGAGAACTGTTGCCCTCGTTTCTTGTCTTCGGGGTAGAGCGCGTTCGGTTCTTTGTTCTTTTCAAGATTCCGAGGGCATGGGTTACGCGGAGCTAAGAGCAAAGCTCGAGTTGTGTTTCGGGGAGCCGCGGTCTTCTCAGAATTATTATTCGCTTTTTACAAATCGGAAACAGAAAGAGGGGGAAGATTTTGCTTCTTTTGGGACGGAATTAGAGCGGTTGTCTCAATTAGCTTATCCAGAATGTCCCTATGAGGTACGGGACAAGATCGCTTGTGCTCAGTTTATTTCTGCGTTATTAGACGGTAGGGTTAAGAGAACGTTACAGTTAGAAGGAATTTCTTCACTTAAGAAGGCGATTGAGAGATCGAAAGTGATCGGGACGATTTTCGGGGAATCTTTTGATAGGAGAGTGTCAGGTTATCAGGGACGCGCGAGTTCTTTTAGAAATTTTAATTCTTTTCGTTCGGAAAAGTCCAGGGGGGACGTTAAGGAAAACGGAGGGAAAGGGGAAAGTTCGGTTAATTCTAGGAAGTATAAAGGGGGTAAGTTTTCTCGGGAGACGAAGGGGGGGGCTCGAGGAGAGTGTTGGCTTTGCGGAAAGCCAGGACACTTCCAAAATCAGTGCCCCACCCGTAAGGGAAACTCGGAATAGTCGACCTCTTCGGGGGGGGGTCGGCTAAAGTAAAGGGGGCCCCGAGAGAGTTGTTTTCTAGAAGAATCGGTTATTCTTCACGTGATTTTTGTTTTGCAGGAAAAATTAATGGTAGGGAATGTAATTTCAGAGTTGACACGGGCTCTGATATTACTATTTTGAGTTCTAGTTTTTTCGGAAAGGGTAATTTAGTTTTGCAATCGCTTAGAGAGGGGCTAAGATTTCGATATCCTACAGGGGAGGATGTTTCCATTAGAGGAGAAGCTAAAGTTTCTTTGGAGGTAGGAAAGTTTGCTCTTGAAATGAGCATGTTTGTAGCAGAAATCTCGGATGATTGTCTTCTCGGGGCGGATTTTCTGAGGAAGGTTGGTTTTTCTGGAATTTTTAACGAAGCTTTTGGTTCTTGTCAGAATTCTTTGAGGGTGGCCAGAGTCGAACAGACTTCCGGGGTGAATTCTTCTTTTCCTCAAAAGCTTTTTGAAGAAAGCTTGAAGGAATTAAATGATGAGCAGAAGAATGAAGCTTCTTCATTTTTTAAAGAATTTCAAGGGATATTTTCGGAGGAAATTGTTGCAGGGAATTGCGAGTTAGTGAAACATAGGATTGATGTGGCGGATGCTCTTCCGATTAGACAGGTTCCTCGTCGGATTCCTTTTCGAATGAGGGATGAGGTTGATGGAATTATCGAAGACATGAAGAACCGTGGGGTAATTGAGGAGTCGCGAAGTCCTTGGGTTTCTCCAACGGTTTTAGTTAAAAAGAAGGATGGAACAATTAGATTCTGCGTCGATTATAGGAAGGTTAATGCGGTCACGGTTAAAGATTCTTTTCCTCTGCCGAGGATAGATGATATTTTAGATCGTTTGGCTGGGAATTCCTGGTTTGCTACTCTTGATCTTAAGAGTGGGTATTGGCAAATCAGGATGGATCCGAGGGACAAGGAGAAAACGGCTTTTTCCATAGGGAAAGGACTTTGGCAATTCACTGTCATGCCTTTTGGTCTCACGAATGCTCCGGCAACTTTTGAACGATTTATGGAAAGGGTTTTAGAGGGGCTTCTTTCTAAGAGTTGTTTTGTGTATTTGGATGATGTGATAGTTTTTGGAAGAAGTTTCAAAGGACTTATGGAGAATCTTAATGAGGTGTTTCTTCGTTTAAGAAAATTCAATTTGAAAATCAATCCAGGGAAGTGTGTTCTTTTCAGTAGGAAAGTTAAATACTTAGGTCATGTGGTTTCTTCAGAAGGGGTAGCTACTGATCAGGAGAAAGTAGCAGCAGTAATAGATTGGCCAGTTCCTCATACGAAGAAGCAATTGAGAAGCTTCTTAGGTTTTTGCTCGTATTATAGGAGATTTGTGAAAGGTTTTTCTTCGATAGCGAAGCCACTTCATTATTTGACGGGAAATTTGGTGAAATTTTCTTGGACGAATGATTGTCAGGAGGCTTTTGAATCCTTGAAGCGAGCCTTAACTTCTCCTCCAGTGTTAGCGTTTCCGAAGGAAGAAGGTCAGTTTATTCTAGATACTGATGCTTCTGGAATAGGAATCGGGGCTGTTCTTTCACAGAGACAAGGGGATGAGGAGAAGGTTATAGCGTATTTCAGTCGGGTTTTATCGAAGTCTGAAAGGAATTATTGTGTTACTCGACGCGAGCTTTTAGCTATTGTAGATGCAGTCAAATCTTTTCGTCATTTTCTTTTAGGAGGAAAATTTTTAATTCGCACGGATCATATGTCTTTAAGGTGGCTTTTGTCTTTTAAGGAACTCGAGGGTCAGTTAGCTTGCTGGGTAGAAAGATTACAGCAATTTCAGTTCGAAATTGCTTATAGGAAGGGGACTTCTCATGGGAATGCCGATGGTTTATCGAGGCGGCTTTGTGAAGCGGAAAACTGTCGGTATTGTTTTAGGGTTGAGCAAAAAAGTCTTCCCGAAGGAGGGGAGACTGTGGCTCGAATAGTCTTCCAAGAAGAGGAGTTAGATCTTTGGAAGAGGGATCAGCGGGAGAATCCGAGTATTAATGTTTTAATACAGGCGAAAGAGTCTGGGGAACGTCTTTCCCGTTCGGAATTTTCTTCTTCAGATTCAACGGGAAGAGTTCTTAATTCTTATTGGGATTCCCTCGTTCTAGAGAACGGAGTTCTTTATAAGAAATGGATAGCTCCAAATTTAAAGAAGGTGCTGTTGCAATTAGTGGTTCCTCGTAAACGGATTAAGGGGGTTCTGGCTGATGCTCATGATTCTCCTTCGGTTGGGCACTTTGGAATCAATAAGACTCTAGATAGAATTCGAAAGCGTTTTTATTGGGTTTCTTGCAAGCAAGATGTAGAAGATTGGTGTCGTTCATGTTCGGTTTGTTGTTCAAAAAGGGACCTTCTGGCAAAGGGAAATCTCCTTTGCAGATTTACAATGTCGGGTCTCCGTTTCAGAGATTACAGATGGATGTTCTTGGTCCTTTTCCTATATCTTCTTCTGGGAATAGGTTTCTTTTAGTAATTGTGGATTGTTTTTCTAAATGGGTGGAAGCATTTCCGGTGAGGAATATTAGGGCAAGAACGGTAGCTGAAGTTTTTGTTAGGGAAATTATTTCAAGATTTGGAGTTCCTGAGGAGATACATACAGATCAGGGGCGAAATTTTGAGTCCGGTCTTTTGAAAGAGTTGTTGAATCTTTTGGGGGTTAGGAAAACTAGGACTACTGCTTTACATCCACAATCGGATGGGCAGGTGGAGCGACAGCATCGTACGGTTTTGGAATATCTTTCAAAATTTGTTTCAGAAAATCAGAAGGATTGGGATCGTTGGATTTCAATGTTTTTGTTAGCTTATAGGTCTTCGAAGCATGAGGTCACTGAGGTTTCTCCGGCGGAGCTCTGTTTTGGCAGGGATTTGAGGTTACCGTTAGATTTGACGCGGGGAATGCCTCCTCAGTCTTCTCAGTTTTCAGCTTCTCAAGGAGAGTTTGTTAGGGGTTTAAGACAAAGGCTTGATGAAATCCATTCTCAAGTCAGGAGGAAGATGGCGGTTAAGTCCTCTCGTGTTAAGGCGTTTTATGACAAGAATGTTAGAGATGTTTTATTCCAAGAGGGACAGAAGGTTTGGTTTTTTAATCCTTGTAGAGTTAGAGGTAAGGCTCCTAAATTGCAAAGTAATTGGGAAGGACCTTACTTGATTTTGAAAAAGTTAGGGGAGGTGGTGTTTTGTATACAGAAGTCGCCTAAACATAGAAAAAAAGTCGTCCATGCGGATAGGTTGGCTCCGTATTTTGAAAGGGAAATAAAATAGATTTTGGGGGCCGTGTTTGTTTTTTTTGGGGGGGAGAAAATTGATTTTTCTTTGAAAACTGCTTTTCTTCTTTCTCTTTTGAGGAGGAGTTTAGCTGGACGGGGAGGAAGAAGATTTTTTCTTCAGGAGGAACGTGTTCCGCTCCGTTTCAAGATGAAGGAAGATTTTTGATTAAGAAGACTGTTCTTCCCATGGTTTTTGATCTGTGGTTTTCCATGGGACGAAGGGCTAATGCCGGAACAGGAACTTGGGGAGACCTTGAGTCGGAGGGTCCACAGAAAGTTATGCCCCCCCCTTGTTTGAAGATTTTAAGAGGAGCAGCGGAATCGGGCTGGGAGCCAAGGACGGAAGCATCTTCGCGCTGAGGAAGATTCTTCGCGTCGCTTCGTGGAGTTCAGGAACTTGGACAGGAGTCTAAGGTGGAACAGGAAGCCACGGAGGCCCCCCCTGATTGTCGGGGCGACAATCTGGAGGAAGGGGGGGGGCAGTGTTACGCCCGGTATACGGAGCAGCGTGAAGCTGCCGGCTCGCTCCGAAGTCTCGGTTCCCCGTTGCCAGGGGAACGAGGATTATTATTATTTGTTAATTGACAGTTCTGCCCATGTCTCGAATTGGTGCAGACGTGTTACTGCTTGCATGCTTTTTATTAAATATCGTTCCTGTTTCTTTTTACAAATCGTGTCTCTTTCTTTCGCGGAGCTCAGGCGCCGCGAGTGTGTGTGTGAGTGAGAGTGTGAGAGACGCGAACGCGGAAACGTCCGCCGACCCGTTCCCGGCGTAACAATATAATTCGCTTTATAACTACTAAATAACCGCAATCAAAATCGAAATTGTAAGAACATTAACAAAATGGAAATACTTTTCGTGATCAAATATAATATAAACTCGTAAATTAAACGCTGTTATTTGCAGATTAACGCATCTTATGCGGCGATGTCGCGCTACGCTAACAAATACAATGCATAATAAGATGCCCTATTCCGTCGCAAACGGTTTAAGCTTGTCCGCTGACAAAATCGTGTTTAATGCTTTTCCGGAGAGATTGAACCCGGGCACATCCGTGACTACGTACCGTCCGTGGTTGAGAACCTTTGATATCATGTACGGGCCCTTATATTGTGATTTAAGTTTTCTTGATTGACCCGGTCGGGTCTGCGTATCTCGAATCAAAACCAATTGTTGTTCCTTATACAATGAAGGCTTTTTGTGCGCCGCACCATAATACAATTTATTGTAGTTTCGGATTTTTTCCGTCGCTTCGATAGCAACATTGCGTGCTCTCTCTCGCTCGCTTTCAATTTGTCGATCTACTTCCGCCAACCTATCGACCAATGCCGTGATTTCGCGATCCGCGTGATTTCGCTGGTCGTAGCCTAGCAACAGTTTGCTCGGAGTGCTGTTCAGCGATGCGTGCTTCGTATTGTTCATCACGTATTGAACCAAAGATAACGCGTCGTGCCAGTTGTTCTCGCTCTCCGCGGCCATCGTGAGTGACGATTTCAGAAATCGATTCGCGCGCTCCGCCATGCCGTTCGCCCATGGGGACGCCACCACTACGTGCCGTAATTTGATACGAAGGGCTGACGCGAAGTTAACAAAGTCTTTCGCCGTAAACGCCGTACCGCGATCGGCCACGATTTCGCTCGGAGTGCCGAATATGTTAAATAATAAACGCAAATGTTCGATCGTTTCTTTCGCCGTGGTTGATCGCGCGGGTATCAGCCAAGTGTACCGTGTGAACGCTTCCACCGCGACGAGAATGTGTCGGAATCCGCCTGATTCCGGCAGAGGACCAAAGTGATCAAGATGCAGAATTTGAAAGGGTAAGTTTGGCCCATTTATCAAGTGCAGTTCTCCTTCCCTTGCATGAGGTGAGGCATTGGCGGTAAGGCAGGTTATGCAGTTGTCCACATACCTTTTAACCTGTTTTCTTATTGAGGAGAACCAGTAGGTTTGTTTTATACCCTCCACAGTTTTTTCAATCCCGCAATGTGCCAAATCATCGTGATAAACTCTGCATATCTGATTTACCATGGCCTCTGGTACATAAAACCTCGCTCTATCCTCTCCCTGTCTATATAAAAGACCTTTTATCAATTTAAACTTGTCACTTTCTTTGTGTTCCAGATTCTTAGTCCAGCTGCTGAACAGTTGGGTCCTGAAGCTCTCTAAAAATCAGTTCGGCTTCTAATGGCAGCGCATCAATCAGCGCTACGTGTCTGTTGAGGGCATCGACATGCGCCATACGCTTACCAGGTCTGTGTGACAGTTTAAATTTATAATTCTGCAAAGCGAGAGTCCATCTAGCTATCCTAGGGTTGAGACTAGCTTTGTTCACCGCGTAGACCAATGCATTACAATCTGTTATTACCATGAACTCTATTCCGTAGAGATAAATGTGGAATCTCTCTACAGCTCGCACTATCGCTAACATTTATAATTCGAAACTATGATATCTACTTTCAGCCTGGTTAGTGGCCTGACTGAAGTAGGCTACCGGTGCCCAACCCTGACTCAGTTGCCTCTGCATTAAGACAGCTGCTAACCCCTGCGCACTGGCATCAGTGTGCAGCTGTGTCTCCAGTTCCGGGTTATAGATTCTTAATACAGGGTACGCTTTTAATTCATTTTTAAGTACTTGAAAAGCTATTTTGCAATCATTATTAAAATTAAACTCCTGATTCTTTTTCAGTAAATTATACAATGGTCTGGCCTTCACCGCGAAGTTCTCTATGAACTTTCGGAAGTAACTCGCCAACCCAAGGAATCGCTGGACCTCATGCACATTCCTCGGCCTCGGAAACCTGTCGATAGCTTCAGTGTGACGAGAGCTGAGAGTTATCCCTTGTTCATTTACAACGTAACCAAGGTACTGTACTTCTTTTTTAAGAAATTGACATTTAGCGTAATTTAATTCAAACCGATATTGTTTTAATATTATTAATACTTCTTTCAGGGTCTCTAAATTCTCATCCATTGACTCGGACGCTATCATGATGTCGTCGATATACACAATGGCCTTGTCCCGCCGGATCAGAGGCTGCAGAACTTGTACCAGACGCTTCTGGAATTCCGCTGGACTTTCGCAGAAACCGAAAGGTAACCGGGTATATTCATATTGTCCATCGGGTGTCGCAAACGAAAAGTATTTCGTGTCATCCGGATGGACCTTGATTTGATGAAACCCATCTCGCAAATCTAATACTGTATATATCTTTTTATTTCCCAGTGTGGAGAGACAATCCTCAACGAGTGGAAAAGGAAACTTTTGCTTGGCTACCCGACTATTGAGGGGTCTCAAGTCAACGCAAAGACGTACCGTCCCATTCCGCTTCTGCACCGGAACTACTCTCGCACAGTAAGGTGAATTACTAGCTGTAATTATCTCTCGTTCTATTAAATTATCAATTATTTTACGAATTTCAAGTCGTTGAACGTGAGCAAATTTTCTAGGCGAATACGCGTATATTGAATTATCTTTTAGATTGATTCGCACTTTATAATCGTCTACTATCTCGGGAATATCTGCCTTTTCAATATTCAAAATTAGCTTTCTAACTTTGTTATCTATTTCAGGACCGAAGTCTGTATTACACTGTTCGAGGGATGTCTCCACAACCGAGGTGACCTCGCATACATCAAAGTGTGGCCACAACAGAGTTTTTCCTTGGTTCTCCCAAGTGCTTGGAATGTAAGTAATTGTTATCTTATTTTCGTTTAAGAAGTCGCGTCCTATAAGAAGATCGTTTCAGAATTCGCTGTTTTTCAAAATATGTAAGTTTATTGAGAATCTATTTTCGGGCCATTGCTGAAAGCAAATACATGTTTCTATTTTTCCACAGGTCTCTATCGGCTTGTTATTGATGGCGTGGAATTTACCCTTGGACTCCAACGGTTTTTCGGAACCAAAGTATTTCAGCCAAATACTTTCCCGCACGAATGAAACGGGACTCCCGGTATCAATTAGAACCCGTAAGCTACAATTAATTTCATTAATCTTAATTACATAAATTGGACGCTCGCTCATTTTAATATTACGCTCGCACGCAGAGACCGCCACTACGGTATCCTCTTCGTCGGGATCCTGAGATTCCTCCGGCTGCTCCTTTGCAACCGCCGCAACGCTGGCTGCATACCGCTGTTCTCGAGGACCATCTTTCCGCTGCAGGGCTGGACAATCCGGCCTTCGATGACCAAGAGCCTTGCAGTAGAAACATCGCAGCTCCGGCTCCTTTGCAGGTACTGCTGCCGTTATGTTTTTGCCGTCGGACCGCGTCCGCTCCGTTCTCGTACCAGTTTCCTTAGATTTTACAAAACGATTATTAGAAGGTGTGCTTCTTCTAGGATACTCACTAGAAGCTGCGGTGATTTTCCTCATTTCTTCGAGGAAATCTTCCACCGTCTCGGCCTTGACTGTGGCCGCCGTCGCCCGTAGGGACGATTTGCCAATCCCGCCGACCAGGAGATTGATTGTGTCGCGCACTGGTAAGTTCAGTTTTTTTATTAACGCGAGCTTGTTAATCGCGTACGTTTGAAATGTTTCTTTTGAAAAGTTCCATCTACGTGCTTCTATCTTTTGTATTTGCAAATAGAAAGGAGTTCGATTTTCAAACACTCGCACTATTGCCTCTTTCAGAGTTTGCCACGACCGCAAAACCGAACCGGTCTGGTATTCGTACCAGGTCTTCGCTTCTTTGGTGAAACGACTGGAAGCCGCCAACAAAATTGTTCCCGGGGTTACGTGGTAAATCTCCGCGATCTGGTCGACCCGCTTGACCCAGGCTACCACGTTTTCGTCGTCCGTTCCGCCGAACAAAGGTATTAGCGGTGCTATCACTCGGACCGAATTATTATTATTTAAATACGTATCTCCGTTAGTATAAAAATGTTCAATTCTTACATCTTCCGCCGGTGGTGTGGTCCGCTCGACCTCCGGTTCCATCGGGCTGCTATTCCCTGGATCCGCCAAGTGGTTTGCCTGCTGCAGCAACTGCCGGAACTGCTCCAGCATGTTCTGGTTCTGCCGCTGCTGCTGCTCCATCAGGACCTGGTTCTGCCGCTGCTGCTGCTCCAACATGGCTTGGTGCTGTTGCTGCAGTTGTTCCGCAAAGAGCGCAACAAAATTCGGCGTCTGGACCTGCCCTGGTCCCTGCGTCTTGGCCTTCGCTCCTGCCGCCGGGGCTGACTTGGTGGATCGGGCCGCTCCGTCGTCGTCCTCCTCGGACTGCTCCGCTCCGCTCGGCTCCTCCTCGCCTGCCCGCTGCATGAGGTAGGCCATAATCGTATCAATTATTGCCTCTTTGTTTCCCACGGCTATTAGCTGACGCTTTTTTGCTTCCTTTTTTAGGCTTTCTACGGTCATCGCAGATAACCGTGCCCGCTCTGCCGCCTCATCAAAGTCCGTCATCGTGGGATCTGTTCCCGTGAGGAGTCTGCCGACTGCGTGGCCTGCTCCGTTACAGCCCAATATAGCTGAATTGCTTCCTTCACTTTAACCGTGAAGGTATGTGGTCTTGCTCCGATTTTATTTGGACTTACTCCAATTATCCGTGGGGTTTGAATACCCTAATCCCACTTCTGAATTATTTTCTGTAAGAGGAAGTTTTCTTTTCTAGTGAGATTTCCCTGGAAGCCGCTCAGGATGAATAAAGGAAACTTTTATAAGTGTGTCAGGTCTCACTTTATTGGTCCTATCTCCGATCCGTTTCCTCTGCGCGTTACTGAACGACTCCCCGAGCCGACGGCCGTTCGAAACCGGCTGCCCGTTGAGCGATCGTGCTGCCCAC
This sequence comes from Cardiocondyla obscurior, assembly GCF_019399895.1. Classification (NCBI taxonomy): domain Eukaryota; kingdom Metazoa; phylum Arthropoda; class Insecta; order Hymenoptera; family Formicidae; genus Cardiocondyla; species Cardiocondyla obscurior. The sequence continues at coordinate 5,178,525 of NC_091879.1, read as the reverse complement.
GTGCGTTCATCTATATACATCAGCTCTAAGAGCTTTGGCGGTTTCTACCAGACGGCGCTAAAGCGACCCGCCACAGCGCTGCTAGTGGTAAATCTTTTACAATACTGTAAGGGCTAGGTCGCTAGGCGACTTGATTTCAGTTGGCCGCCTGCGAGTTTTACGTATAAAGGTAACAAACCCGATTAGTTCATGTAAGTGAACACACGAGAGCAGCACGAGTCTCTCTTAAAATGTAACGTCTGCTAGCCGAGCGCAACGCTCGTCTCGAGGAGTCGGCAAGTAACAGCGGTCGGTGGCGGTGCAATTGCCCACAGTTCTATTGCCCACGTAGCGATTGGCCACGTATCAATAGGACACAGTGCGATTGGCCACAGCTCAATTGGACACAGATCAATTGGACACGGTTCTATTGCCCACGTAGCGATTGGCCACGTATCAAATGGACACAGTGCGATTGGACACGAAAAGTTGCCCACCGTTCAAATGACCACAGATCAGTTGCCCACCGTTCAAATGCCCACAGATCAAACGCCCACAGAAAGTGAATTTTTGTTCGTTTGCCCACGGATAAATGCCCACCGTTCAAAAGCCCACAGATCAATGGCCCACCGTTCAATGGCCCACAGATCAATGGCCCACCGTTCAATTGCCCACAGATCAGGGGCCCACCGTTCAAAAGCCCACAGATCAGTGGCCCACCGTTCAATGGCCCACAGATCAGTGGCCCACCGTTCAAAAGCCCACACATCAGTGGCCCACCGTTCAAAAGCCCACAGATCAGTGGCCCACCGTTCAAATGCGACTTTTATATCATATACAGGGTGAATCAGAAAATGGAAGTGCCACTTACCATATAAGACTGGTTACCGCAAAATATTAATTTAATATTATTATTTATTTGTAGACGCGTTGTTTATGGATATTACTTTGTGCGAGGCAGTCAGCGGCAGGATAGAATAAAAATAGTAATTAGGAAGTAGGTATTATGCATAGTGTACAGCATAAAAAATTAATCTTATTTAACAATAATTTATTACGTTGAATTTTATAATGTACTGTTTGTTACAGGTATAAAAATAGATTTAACGAATTTTAAAAGTCGTTGCGATATAAAAAAATAACTGTATACATATATTTTGATATTTTTTAATAAGCGGGAAAAAAATTAACTTACTAACTGCACATTCATAACCGATAAGAAAAACAAAAGAAATCGTTACGACAAAAGTATTCACACGCAGCCGATACACATTAGAGTTCGAGTTACATCACGTTCTACGCTTGTAAATAAAATAACAGTATCTAAAGCTATAACGTATCACACTGTATCTAAGTCCATTTTGTAACTTATATGTATCAGAACTTTGTTCAAAAATAACAAATTATTGCTCGATGAATCTTATTGCATGAATCTCTGTTGCATGAACGAATGAAATAATCTCGACAAATCATAATTGCAAAGCAAAACTTTTTGATCGGTAATTAAACGACAAAAGCAAATAGCACAATTTTCAATATAAAAATTAAACGACAAAAGCAACTAAACAAAGGTGGTACGACATTAGCGACCAACACGCGTCTGTATCTTTGGTTAGGAAACACGTGGAGGTAAGATCGCGCGAGAAACACACAATGCAGAGGCACAACCAATAGTGGAGAAGTTCGTTTCGATCAATAGTATTTTTTACTTTTATTGCGTGTACCGTGCATTGCGTATCAAGCTTAATGCACATTTCCCGCGCGATCTCACCGCCACGTGTTTTTTAACCAAAAATACGGACATGTGTTGATCGCTTATGTTGTACTACTCGTAAATTCTGCTTTTGTCATATGTCGTAAATGCTGCTTGTGTCGTAGTTATTGCTTGCTGTGAATACTACGTTATCCTTGTTGTATTTGCCAGTGTCGTTTAAAAATTGCTCGTTATATTAAGGACTCAAGAAATATCACGAGGCAGTACAAACGGTACGATGTCGTTTTATGGAAAAGAGCAAGGTAATAACTTTTGTACAAAGAATTTTGTAGTTGAGTCTAAAATTAAATTACAATTTTAGTATTGAAATACGGCGCACCGAAGTGCCGAGCCTTTGCTGAAGGAAGATGTCACATTTGGAATTGCAAACGAGAAATGTAGACTGGAATGTAACGAAAACTCTAAGTCCATCAGAAGCAAAATCTTCTTCAGACATATGCACGGTATGCCTTACTAACGAGCGCACACATGCTTTCGTACCTTGTGGACATCTTGCCTGTTGCGTTACATGTATCAAACGTTTAAAAGCTAAGCGTTGTCCCATATGCAACGACTCGTATGAAACCTACATAAGGATTAGAAAACCATAAGACATTACAGCATATTTATGTAAAAATATGTTTAGATTTAAGAGATAAAATCTTTAGGCGTGTTACTTCGTGCGGAAAAGATACAACATAACTTTATACTGATGTTTGTTATTTTTGAACAAAGTTCTGATACATATAAGTTACAAAACGGACTGAAATACACTGTGATACGTTATAGCTTTAGATACTGTTATTTTATTTACAAGCGTAGAACGTGATGTAACTCGAACACGGTTGCTTTTGTATCTTTTCGTCGCTTATGACTGTGTAGTTGTAAAACATATTTTTATCCGATTATGCCAAAGTGCGCTTTACCAAACCGTTGTAATGTAGCAGAGATTCTGATGTAACTTGTTTTATTTTTTAGTATTCGAGCATGCAGTTGTAATACTTATAGATTGCAAAATGGACTTAGATACAGTGTGATACGTTATAGCTTTAGATACTATTATTTTATTTACAAGCGTAGAACGTGATGTAACTCGAACTCTAATGTGTATCGGCTGCGTGTGAATACTTTTGTCGTAACGATTTCTTTTGTGTTTCTTATCGGTTATAAATGTGTAGTTAGTAAGTTAATTTTTTTCCCGATTATTAAAAAATATCAAAATATATGTATACAGTTGTTTTTTTATATCGCAACGACTTTTAAAATTCGTTAAATCTATTTTTATACCTGTAACAAGCAGTACATTATAAAATTCAACGTAATAAATTATTGTTAAATAAGATTAATTTTCTATGCTGTACACTACGCATAATACCTACTTCCTAATTACTATTTTTATTCTATCCTGCCGCTGACTGCCTCGCACAAAGTAATATCCATAAACAACGCGTCCACAAATAAATAATAATATTAAATTAATATTTTGCGGTAACCAGTCTTATATGGTAAGTGGCACTTCCATTTTCTGATTCACCCTGTATATGATATAAAAGTCGCATTTGAACGGTGGGCCACTGATCTGTGGGCTTTTGAACGGTGGGCCACTGATCTGTGGGCTTTTGAACGGTGGGCCACTGATCTGTGGGCCATTGAACGGTGGGCCACTGATCTGTGGGCTTTTGAACGGTGGGCATTTATCCGTGGGCAAACGAACAAAAATTCACTTTCTGTGGGCGTTTGATCTGTGGGCATTTGAACGGTGGGCAACTTTTCGTGTCCAATCGCACTGTGTCCATTTGATACGTGGCCAATCGCTACGTGGGCAATAGAACCGTGTCCAATTGATCTGTGTCCAATTGAGCTGTGGCCAATCGCACTGTGTCCTATTGATACGTGGCCAATCGCTACGTGGGCAATAGAACTGTGGGCAACTGACATACACTCACAGCGGTCGAGGTAGGATCGGAGAACAGGCCCAATAAAGAAGCTAAGAGTACATTATATAGTGAATTTATTGCTACCTTTCGCCGCCGGCTGCAATACTGTGGTCACAGTATACTAAGAGACAGTAGGAACAGTGAGCGTCGGTACCTTTGATCTTTTTCAGCCAAATATTTCTGGTCACATGACCCGGCGCCATGTTTTTGGGCGGCAAATGCCGTATGAATAATTTTGTGGGCCTCGAGAAATTGAAGTCTTTAGGCAGCAAATGCCGTATAAATAGTACGTGGGCCCCGAGAAATTAAACAATGTTTTTATTTTAATTTTGCATATGCACATTGGAAGGGTGGGTTTGTTTACAATTATATTGCACGTAAACGAATTTAGCGGTTCGCATTTTCTGTTTCTAAAAATTATGTTGCAACTTTATGTGTTGCAATCATTCTGACCACGAGTGTACACGTTGTAAGAAATTAAACAAAGTTACAGCACTAAGCTCAATACTAACTTATAAAGCTAGTGTATGTACACTACTTTTTAAGCTAGTGTTGAGCTTGGTGTTAAAACTTTGTTCAATTTCTTGCATCGTGTATGTACACCGAGCTTTAGGGACCATCAATTGCTAGAATCTTGGTCCGTCTCATAGTTACATCTCATGTCAACTGCCTTTATTAAATAAATATATTTCTTTTCTTTTGTTTCATTATGAGTTCAGAGTTATTAACCCCTTTAAAACATAACAAATACGTTATTAAACTGTATTGAAATTAAAGCAATTTTAAATTAATTTACAGTCAACTCTATTGGTGCGCCCAAAAACATGGCCGCTCGTAGATGCGCGAGCGAAACTGCGCGGCTGACAAATTTTCGCTTACTGTCCCTACTGTCTCTTAGTATACTGTTCTGTGGTCTGCAATCTGAGACCACTGGCGCCACGTAGCGGCGTTAGTTTCTGATAATCACCGAGAAGCACCGATCTTCGTGCGGAAACTTCGCGCCTTTCTCGCATTGTTCCGTGTGGACACGTAACCAGACGGACGAAAGGCGATAGTGAGAGCAAGCGCAAGCGATAGACCGAAAGCGATAGACTAAGCGATAGCGAACGATACCACGAGAGCGAGGACTACTCGAGGCCCAGGAGGCGTTTATTCGGTGAGATTTTTCACCCGCATTGCGGAATTGTTATTTTGTGAAGCCCTCCGCTTCCCGGGGAAACAGTCGCGGGTTCAGACGATTCCCGGCTACGTAGAACGGACACTCGGGCCCGATAGGATGATTGCGGATCCTTGTCACGAGGCAAAGACTTACAAGACTTTGTCCGGGGCAAAGACTTGTTAGATCTCGTTTTTCAATAATTCTCGCGTCAGCTTTGACTGTTGTGGTGCCGGCCACGCGCCTTGATTTTATAAAAATTATAATGTCTCGGCGAATGAACGTTAAAAAATCTATGGGCTGAGCTCGGCGATGGCAATGTTTAGTTTTCTGCAGAAAATAGCCGAATCGAATAATAATGATTAGCGAGCGAGTTCGGCAAATGAGCTCTAAGCAACTTAGAGGCCTGCATTTCATTAAATTCAATACTTTTTTACATCAACTGGGACATCCTGTATATATTTAAAAATTTTACCTTTTTTACTGTGAATAATGTTGTTTGCTTCTTCTTATTTTTTTTATGTGCGAGATTATTTAAATGTTTTAATACTTGAACTTTTGATGTTTTATTGTCTTCCTTCAGTCCGCAATATTTTAATAAAATCTTCATCGTGAAATTAATTTTTTCAAATAATCTATCTTCGGTAATAATTCTCATATTGAGAAGTTCATAAAGTATCTGAAAAAATAGCAAAAGTGTTAATAATTATATATGCATTGTAACAATTTATTTGTCAGATCACTAAAAGAAGATTCACATACCAT